>NW_017306727.1:861996-891103 GCF_000935625.1 Nanorana parkeri
TTTTCTGGGTCAAAATCTGGGTCTGAACGTGTTGTGGCCGTCAGCGACTAGTCAATGTTAGGGCAGAACGGAGAGTGGCAAGACTGGTACAAGACAACAGAAGGGCAACAGTGCAGTGTCAGATTCCTCGCATTACCTTTCAACAACTCGTGGAGTCACGAGGCGGCCCAACAAAGTCATCTCGTGGCCCAATACTGATGGGGTGGTCATAATAATCTGGGCACTCAGTGTGTATGTATATATGCACACACACACACACTTCTCCACAACTTTACAACACACACAGGGACCATGGGGCACAGGACCCGGACGCTGCAGTTGCGGGAAGCATATATAGTTAATTGTCCAATAAGAAATAGGACTTATTTCCTGGAAGCTACAAATCTTGGATGTGAATGAAGGCTCTAAGTTGCGTGTTTTTCATTTGAGGGACTTGCTTGTCTAGTCTGCAGTCTCTGACCCTATCTCACTTGTTCGAATGCTATACAAACTTCTAAATTAGATATGAGGAGGCTGTAATAAATATATCCTGGTGCCTGCCCAACTATCTGATGCGGTGGCACTCACTCGTATAAATCTGTAGACGTGGACATGTTTTTGCTCAAGTTAAGCCAAAAGTATATTCTTTACCACTTTGCTCTTGAGGAAACTGTACCGATCATGAAACGCTTTGAGCCTCTCTATATTTCCCAATCAATCAGTACTAATTCTGAATATAAGTGGATGTATTGGGTTATCTATATTGAATGATTTAAGGAGGTGATAAATCTATATGGGCAAGAATTAACAGTGGGCAATAATGATCTTAATGGGATTTTAAATAATTTTAATGATGTATTTAATAAAAAACTATTTTTGTTATACTTACGTGGTGGTCATATAAGTGCCTTAAAAGTCCGTCTTATTTGTACTAGAATGATTTAGTTTGGGAAGAGGCACTCCCTACCTCCTTTTATTGTCTATTAATCACTTCCTTCATCTATCCTTTCCCCATTATTCTGTGTATTAAATACAGTATGTTTCTATGAGCTGCACTTAGACAATAGACAAACAATTGTTCCAGTCAACAGGCTTCCATGTGAAAATGCAGTGTGTTTTGATCAGTTTAAGACAATCCTGTGATCATTTAAAATTCACGTGCAATTTACCTGCATTGGACCTGATTCACGCTGCTCTTTGTATTTGCATAATTGTGTATAGGCAGGGAAGCATTTATGACGTGAACAAAAGCCCATTGACACTGTCCTTTAACTGAATTTATTTTGCAGGCATCATTCATATGGACATAAAAAATCGTGCATACATCCTAGTTTTGAATGCATCTGAACGCAGCAGCATCAGGTGCACCTTGTGGTGTACAGTTGAGATCAGTAAAAAGTCACTCCCAATATAGCGTCCAGTCAATCTATTTATTGACTAAATGGTGCTGCATTTGAATGCGTGGAAATGCTGCACCATTTAGTTAATAAATAGATTGACTGGACGTTATATTGGAGTGCGGGTGACTTTTTACTCATCTCAAGTTATCAGAGGCATCTGCTGTCGCTACCGCACCCACCCTGCAAGCTGGGTCATCTCCGGTCAGGAGTGCGATGAGTTATCTTGGATTTCTAATTGTGGCGTACACTGACGCCAAATTTATCAGTGTCCAAAAACAAAATCTTGTCCTGGCCCATATTGCATGGCTCAGAGAGAAGAGGAAAAACAGAGTTCTCTTACTCTAGGATTCTGTGGCATAAGGGGAGAGAGCCCCGCTAACTGCATGGACGGGTCCTCACGGAAGCCATTAGCAGCAGTGCATAACATCAACTGTGGCCGGCCCAGAATCATACAGATGCCGTCAGAGCTGTGTGAACAGCAAGCAGCAATGGATCCTGGCACAGATGTATTCTGTGGCCGGGCAGTCTTCTAACGCAGCACCCTCCTGATGCTGACAGGCCTCACTGTAGAGCAAGAAATGCTAGCCAGGGATGGTATTGACACATATTTTGTGGTTTGCAGGTGCGCTCTATGACGGGGCCTCGGATGCACTTGGAGAGCACACTACACATCTCCACTCGGCCAGTTGACTCCCGTTTCTCTGAGCCAAGCAAAAGTAGAGCCCCTCCCATGGCTACAAGTTATCCCTAACCATCTTGCCTCCTCTTATGCACTGCCAACATCATATGAGACCCACCCCTTTTGGCACCTGTCTCATCCAGTCCATCCATGTCATATTCCCCTTCCCTCTTAGACTTTTCTCATCATTATGACTCTTCCACCAGCCCTTATTCTTTATATCGCAATCTGTGATTTTTTTTTTCCCCCAAAAAAATAAATTTAAAAACCTTGAGTTTTTTTTCTCTGTTTTGTCTTATTTAGAAAATATGGAATGTGTTACCTTATATTTAGTACACAACTAAAGAAACATGGGAGAACACAAGCCAAATCTTCACCCCTGGAGGGGCTTGGAACACCAGCCGTCAAATGGCTGGCTCCATTAAGCGCGCAAGTACTACCATTCACATTGAATGAAAGCCTTAACACACCAGCCAATGGCTACCTCCATGATTCAAAAGCACCATGCTGCCAGCCAGATGCTAACACATTAGATGAACATGGTTGCAGGGTACTAAAATGAACATCCTGAGCAAGGTTTCCAGGGGTCTAGGGTCTACAGATCGACTCTCCCCTTCCATAACAAAGTTGTGGAGTACACAGTATGCAGGCACTGCCTGGATTGCATTCTCTGCATCCAGTTGTATAGTGGACCGGAGAATTGGGCAATTTGCAGTCAAGACTCCAAAAGCACACTGCACCATGTGACAGGCCCAGCTCAGATACTTGTTTAAGATCCTCTGTTTCCCTGTAAGTCCACAACCATCTTAAGGATGCATTAGGCTCCCATGCAATCCAAAAGCCTCATCTGCCACAATGTCATTGTCAAACTTGGCTTTGTTGTACATGGCAGAGGTCTCCTAGGTAGGATTCTTACTCATCCCCCATACAGACTTTGCCCCATTATGGACTTTCTAAAAATGCAGTAATCCTCCGGACTCCCATATGCCCCCACGTCGATGGCATTAGAGTAAAGGTCGGCATCAACCAAATTTTTTGCAAATTAAGTGCATTTTTCATGCAGGATCTTCTGCAAGCAAGATCCTGTGCAAAGCTCATTATTTTCAAATGCACGCGTGAATGAGGCCTAAAGTTAGATTTCCAGTCTGAGTTTTCATAACTACTACCTAGGGATTGCTAGAGAGATGTGACATGAGAGAGGGAGCAAAAAAGAGCTTCCAACAGCACAGGGACCGTTAGGACACCAAGAGGAATGACATTGGCACTATAGTAAATACTTATAGAGAGGTGACAAAAATGATGGATCGTTGTTACAAATCCTCCATGGAAACAACTGCTTGTGAAGAAAATCTTGTCTTTTTTCAAGAGCAGCAAACAATTTATCAACATTGATCACCTTTGCTTCACAAATTCTCCTTTTTTTTATTATTCCCTTTGATTCTTGGTCACCATCTGGTTCCTGTGAGACCCTTTTACAAGATATGTTAAGTAAGTTAACAAACTTGCCCCCATCTTTTTGCATTTTGTATGAAATTGTCCTTGAGGCCTCATTAGGCATTCCAGTTAATAACCCTGATTATTTCTACCACAAGGCTGTTAAAAGTAAAGGATGCCTCTTTCAGTGTGAGCTGTAGCCCAATAAAAGTTAATAAAACGGGTTATAGCTTCTTTACTGCAATATTTGGTACGTATTTCATTATACCTGTGCTATATGAAAGGGAGACAGGTATTTATCTAGATCAAAAGATATGTGCAAAATACAAGATCTACATTTATTTCTTCCTTAATAGGATTTGGTGTATGATTGATGTTGATGACTTGTTCTTTTATAAGTGACAGCGGGGGACGAAAAGCTTTCTTTAAGGCGAGCTGAACAGTTTTCATAATTCTTCCCATAAAAATGTTGAAATATGCTATTGAAAAAGAAGGGCACATAACGGCCTTTATTAAAAAATCAGATCAGGCTGGAATTTCTCAGAGGAGAGATTATGTTAGTGATAAACATGAAGCTCTCTTAAATTCTATAGCTGCTTGAAAAAGAAGCAATAGCTCAAGTCATTTTAAGATACAATTCACTCTTCTAATTCTTCCCTTACAAAGCTTCTACAAGAACACTCCATCACTGGCCCACATCCATTAAAAGGGTCTCAAACAAAGGGCTGATAAAATGAAACAGTCACAGAATCTAAAATATGAGAATGTCTTCCATTTCCATCTCATTTTTGCAATTATTTCAGAGAAATGGGTCACAAATTATATTGTTAGTAGAATCAGAACAATATTTAACAGTTTTAGAGTTTTTAGAATGTGAGTAAGGATTTGAACCCTGCCTGGTAAGTTAGGTGCAGTACCGTGTAAGGGTATCAAGCAACTTTATTGCAGATTCTTACCTTCTCCTGTGAATGTGGAGAAAGGCTTTTCCAAGTCACATGCTGAAATCTTTCAAAAATCAGTACAGTAGATGGTTGTGTCACAAACATTGATTAGGTCAGTTGTTGCAAAGTTGTATAGTTATATAGATGTAAGCTAAACTTCTCAACAGGGGCTTATTTCCCTCACTGGAACCTATAGGCATACAAAATGTGTAAGCACAGAGAACAAACACCTCTGCAACCTCTGTGCACAGACCTTGTGTGTTTAAAGGTATATCCAGCTTTTATTTTATGAACAAATGGCAAAACAAAACCACATCAAAGATGGCTAAAGCCGATTTTGTTTCAATGGGGATAACATCTTTGTTGATTATACAAGGCAGTCAGACTAATCACCAGCCACTAGATTAAATATTACCTCATTATCCTAGGGTATACCTGTGGAAAGAATTAATATCTTTGCTTTACTACCTCGTGGGGCGATATTCCAAAGTTTATAGCTGAAGTTTATTCTGCTTACATTTTGCCTTCCCTGGTTCCTCCTTTTCCCCCCCACATCCATATGCTAATGAAATTTGTAAATAAAACGTATCTGTTTTGTTGTTCACCTTATTTTAGATTGTCATCACTGGGTCTCTGTGCTTATCAATGCAATTCTGGCAGCTCATGACTGGTGGGAGCAGTTTTGCAAATAATAAAACACCTTGTTGGGTGGGGGTCAGTCTAAAGAAGTAGAAAAACAAAATCATAAGCGCACGACTGATACTTGGTCACTAGATAAATCGCAGGCTGTAAATTATGGTGTGCAGGCTCTAAATGACAGGGAGAGGACCCTGCAAAATCGATATATAAACAGAAAAAAAGGAAAAGAGCGCTACTACCTGGAAAAAACTTATATTGAATAGTCTAAAGAAGTAGGCATTCCTAGGCAAACTGCATTTGCATGCAGATTTGCCCTATGTAGTGCCCACATGTGATGCTGAGCCTCCATGACTGAAAAAACTTCAAACAATTGATTGAAAGTGGCCGGCCAGGAAAAAAAAGGGCTAGATGAAGCTGAGCACCCTCCAGCCAGGAAATGAGGTGGGCTCTGTCACACTTCCACACACTCTGAGAAGCTCACAGTGTACAGTGAAATTAGAGTAAGTAATTTCTGTACAGCGAAGGAGCCAGTACAACTTGGCAAGATTGATGGTAAGGCTGGAGTTCAGGTTTAATCACCACTGACTGTAAACACTTTTCTCCACCTGCACAAACTGATTTGCTTTTGTAGCTTCTGCTTTGTGTCAAGGGCTGTTCTTTATATTATATTGGCCAGTTTCTTCCAACTATATTATTTATGTTAAAGAGCCATTACCGAGAGTAACTCCAATATGTGTGAAGTCAGCTGGTGGCCAAGTCAGTAGGCTCAAAGCAACTCTTTTTCCACCCTCATTTTTTATTTGCATGGCACCATCCATCTTTGTAAATGCATTTTAGTATGGCACCATCTACTTTTGTGAATGCATTTTAGCATAGCACCATCCATCTTTGTGAAGGCATTTTAGTATGGCACTATTTACCCTCGTTGAATCCATTTCAGTACTGCACCATGTACCTTTGAGAATGCAATTTAACATGGCATCATCCATGTTTGTGAATGCATTTAGCATGACATTATCCATGTTTGTGAATGCATTTAACATTGCATCATCCATGTTTGTGAATGCATTTAGCATGACATTATCCATCTTTTTGAATGCATTTTAGCATGGCACCATCCATCTTTGTGAATGCATTTTAGCATGGCACCATCCATCTTTGTGAATGCATTTTAGCATGGCACTAAATGCATTTAACATATTATACTAAATTTTGATAACATTTTGTGCACTACAAAAGATCAGTTCTTGCTCTAATTTTTTATATAATTTTTTAAAATTTATATTTTTGTAACTGTCCATTTACATACATACAAAATAACCCAACGTATTATGTTTCTTTCCCTGTGTTTACCATGGTTGTATGTAAGATGCTCACATGGATTACAGGCTTTTAGAAAAAAAAAAGAAGCTGAAGAAGTCTACTGTAGACAACTAATTGTTAGCCTCTGTTACAAGTGCAGACAGTGCTTTGAAGTAGAGAACATATTGCCTAGCAACCAGTTTGTAAGTAACCCTAGATTAGTCTTAACTGCTGGTCTTCAAAAAACCTGATAATGGCATTTTGACATGCTCTAGGAAAATCTCAGTACTATTACAACTGACTGCAGGGAGGCCTATATATTTCAGTTATCAATATTTTAGAGAGGGGTTAACTCCTCTGCATTCTAAGCTCAACACGTAACAGAATGCTGACTCACAGGGAAATAAAAGTCCTCTACAATTCCTAAGAATAAAATATTAACTTTTTTTTCGAGAACTTTACAGCAGCATTTTGATTGGCAGTGAAGCAAATCATAATAAATACAGGTGAAACTCGAATAATTAGAATATCGTGCAAAGTTCATTTATTTCACTAATGCAACTTAAAAGGTGAAACTGATATATGATATAGACTCATTACATGCAAAGCAAGATAGTTCAAGCCGTGATTTGTCATAATTGTGATGATTATGGCTTACAGCTCATGAAAACCCCAAGAACCCCAAATCCACAACCTCAAAAAAGTAGATTATTACATGCAATCAATAAAAGAAGGATTGTACATTTAACAATATCGGACCTCTGAAAAGCATGCATATGTACTCAGTACTTGGTTTGGGCCCCTTTTGCAGCACTTACTGCAATTATAATTATTCGAGTTTCACCTGTATGTACATCCTGTAGTAGCTCTTATGTTCGTTATAGATTTATTTTAAGTAACAGATATCATAGGCCACTGCACACAGAAAGTTGCTAATGAAATTATGCCACTATATCAGAGAGACGATTCCCAAAACAGAAAGGTGTCTCCAGCGCAGGCCACCTGTCTAGGTGGTGCTTCATACACTGCTATTTTTAAATAATTTTACTGAACCAGGAATAAAGGAATACAATTATTGTGTGTGTGTGTGTGTGTGTGTATATATATATATATACACATTATACATATATATATATATATAAAGTAAAGAATGGTTAAACCCCCTGCCAGGCCTTAATGTAGTTTTACACTCTCAAACTTCTTTTCAATAATGAATACAGATCAAACGATTAATTGCCCAGCAAAGTATAACTTTACATTTTTGCCCAAACACGTACAGTCGTCAAGTCTCCAAACAACTAGCTCCAACTCTTTCAGCTCAGCTTCGCTGAACTTTTTGTTGAGTACAAGATCACAAGGGACCACACAATTTCCAGCATCTGTCCATCCCATTGGAGAAGGGAGCAGGGAGCAGGTTTGCCTTACAGTGCCTGTGTGTTTGTGGAGACACACGCAGCTTACTAACACAAACAGAGGTGGCTCCATAGGACAATGCAAGGGAATGGAGTCCCCCTACAACAGAATATCAGGGCCAGTGATCGGGAGATGAGCTGAATCTGCAGGCAGCTAAAACTTGAAAACATTATCCAGTGTAGGTGATTTATTCAACATTTGAAATGGCTTATAAAACATTTAAGTCTATGTCTTATTTGGGGAGATTCACCCCTCTATTTGTCATTGTTAACAAGAATGAAAGTGAGGAAAATTCCAAAATGTTAGAGCTGTTCTGGGGACGGCTATCTAAGAGGGCAATTCCCCTCAATTGGGGGATTTTCTCTAACTTTGTTGCGTCTTTGCGAAGTGTAGCGATTCTTCCCAATAGCACACAGACAGCAAACATTAACAGGCAAGGGTTTTAAACCTTACCTACTTTATCCAAACTAAATACAAATAAAATTCTGGCTGTATATACAGTTTAGGTTGAGAAAGGATAGGATTATACAGTAGTAGTTAATGTTAGAGTAATGACCGCAAGAGCTATACATTTCCTTTAATATTATCACTCTGTAGCACCTTTTTGACACACTGTGGGTATATCAACCTTTCTGTAAACTACCAATTCAATGTTTTAATCTACCAGGTCTGCGGTGTATGTTTCTAGTACATAGGTCACATTTAAGTATTTTTCTCAACTCACTAGACTTTCAATTATCAATGAAGTGTTTGCATGATAACATGAGCACACTGAAAATCATGTTGTCATGAGAAGCCCTCATATATGCTCCCACTTCCACTGTCATAAGAGAATGAGAATAATGATGATGGTTATTATTATTCATTTGTACAATGCAAACAAGAATCAGTAATACATATATATATATTCCCGGGGTAGCCACCGCACGCTATTTGTAAGGTATGTGCTCATCCACAAAAATGTTTGGCTTTATTAGTATGTTACCGTTTATTTTAGTGTCTTTATAAAGATAAACTGAGCTACATCAAATTGTTGATGCTTTGACTTATCTCCAGCAAGGGTTAAAAATAAAAACCTGTGCTGCCAGCACTAGGAGAGTCAGGCTGCCAATCTCACAAACAAGCAGCAGTCCATCTGTCCCGCATGCCTCTCTGGTAACACTGCTCTAATCAACAGCTGTGCTCAGGGAGTGAACGCAATATTGATTAGAGCAGTGTTCAGTGGGGCGCCTGGCAGCATAGTTCTTTTAACTTTTGCCGCAGCACTAAGCTGTTAAATATGGAAAATAGAGGCACATTTGTTACGTGCCTCTATTTTCGTATATGTAGCCAGTTGTTTGAATGTCATATTATGTGCTTTTTTCTCATTGCCACCACAATGGATGTTACCTTTTTTGACCCAGGGAAATTGATTCATGCATCTCTACTCCCTTCCTCATTTTTTATATATTATACTTGAGTAGATATATATTGTACAGACATTTTTGTATTTAGTACCATGCCCTTAGTTTATTGTTTCATCTCATTGTTTTCCTGCTACATACATTGACAATTTTTCTTAAAATAAATGGTAGTAATAATGATCAAGTGCATATGACATTTTACCTATGCTGCTTTTGCTCCACAGGTTCAAGCTGCTGGATATAAATGAAAAGACGTAAAGCATGACATTTAATAAAAGATAATCAAGATAGCTTCTGCATGAAAAAGGGAAGCTCAATGGGCCATACTGCAAGAGGTTACATAAAACATTAATGAGTGTTAAACAAGAAGTTTATTGGGAGAAAAGATGAAATGCTGATTGCAAAATAGCTTTTGGCAGATTGACAGGAAGGTAAACTCTAAATATACTCCCTTCATATGCACTCTACACATAAATGCGCAGACCAAACAGTTACAGTGCAGCACCAGCTTATCTCTAATGAGAAAAATGGCAGTTTGGCCAAAGATTTTCAAGCTACAAGATTATTTGTGACAGTGACACCAAACCCACTGAGTAATCTTTTGTTAATCATCTGGACCTCCCATACATGATGATATTGGTGCAATAGGGAATGGTTAGAGCCCATGTCAAGATGTTTTTCTGTCTATGGACCTGTTTGAGAGATGTCCTCTTACTTCCTGTCAACAGAAAGTCAAGATAAATATTTTTAACAGAGACAAAATAGCAATAAAAATACTTTTTTTATTAGTAAACTGGAGGAACAATGTCATCTCCAGAACAGGAATTGAAGAGAGTCTCTTCAACAGGACACAATGTAGCAATGTTCACTTTAGACCCCATTCACACTGAGCGACATGGAAATCGCGCGACTTTGAGCGACATTGAGCGACGAGCGACATTGAGCGACGTCGCGCAACATCTTCCTATTGGGCTGTAAGCAATCAGGAGCAATATCGCTCAAAATCGCTCTAAAAAAGGGTCATGTAGGAGCGACAAGCTACCAGCGACGACCTACAAGCGATATTGAGCGATATTGAGCGACATTGAGCGACGAGATGTGAACAGCTACATTGAAATGTATTGGTGAAGCTACATAGAGCGATATAGCGCGGAAAAATGAGCGATATCGCTGCAAAAATCGCTCCATAAATCGCTCAGTGTGAATGGGGCCTTAAGGATAGCCTATCTTGACATCTAGTAAGTGCTTTGCTGATATATCCTCCTCATGCAGCTCTGGCTCACTCATACAATATTATTACTGCCCTAACAAAATGTTTAAGATATATACATGGAAGTTTCTGACTCTTATTGGGGAAAAAAGACAAACTACAGTTTTAAATTACTGGTTAAATTCTTTTTTTTTTATTCTTTATATATTTCAAAATGAACACAGTTGCACAGTCACAAAAGGTGTTTGTAATATAGTGGGTCATAGATCAATCCTTTCGGTACAAAAGATTCTAGGAGGACAAGCTACAAATATATCAGCTAGACAGAACATAATAAGTACCTTTTGTAAATGTGGCAAAACGACAGCCCACAAGGGAGCCTACTAGTCTACTCTGTCCTTATTCAAACCTTATTAAGTTTAATACCAAAAACAAATAGAAGAGTGTTAGGAAGGGTAGAAATAATGTAAGAGAAAGGAAAGTAGTAACGGAGAGACGTAGAAATATAAAGGTTGGGGACCCGCTGAGACGTTCACACTACCCTGTGATCCAATCATCAAATTCTGCATAAGGAAGCTATATTCCCAGGAAGAGGTGAAGCATGTCCAACAAAAGTAGAAGTACAAAGTAGAGAAGTAGTAGAAGAAGCACAATGGAATTTCTCATCTCTATTATAAAAGGAGGCCGTGAGTTCCTCCATATTCCTGATTTCATCAATTTTGGAGGACCACAGTTGGAGTTTGTGTGTAGGCTTCCTGTCTCCAGAGTCTCGCTGCATTCACTAAATGTATTAACAGAGAGCGCTTGTATCTTGTAACAGAGATGCAAGAGGTAGGCGGTTGGACATTCCTCTAAGTCAACCCCAGTGAAATTGAGTATGTAATGTTTGACTTGGTCCCAAAAAGGCCTCAGTCTAGGGCGTTGGTTAAAATTGTATCTTGCTACATTTACGGGAACTGAAGCAATTTCATGCTGCAAACTTGCTTTCTGCCCCATGTGTAGGAGATTGCTTGATGAATGCAGGTACTAAGGGCAGATTCACACTTTTGAGTTGCACTGAATTGCATCATGCATATGCAGTAAACAAGAAACACTATACTTGTGCCATACATAGATCACCCCCATGCACACATGTGAATAGTTTTGTGTGTTGTGGTGTCATCTCTTGTCACAAATAATGCAGGTGGGTTTTTTGTACATTGAGGCATGCTGAGAGTCCATTTTAAATGAATGTGCTGCCTCAATTCAATGCATCAAAATATGTACATCTACACACACAAAGGTGTGAATGGGCCCTAAAGGTCATCACTGTACAAATAAACTGGCAAGAGAAATGTTCAGCCTGTAAAGCAAACTATTTGATGAGAACGAACGAACAAGCAGAACCAATTGGGTGATATTGCAAGCACTCTGACTGAAGGATTGGAGCAGCACTGAAAGAAAGAGGTCCTGCTCCCCTGCACTGACACACTGATTAGTGTGTGCGCTCCTGCACAGCATTTCTGTGAGGACTGTGTCATAAAACAAGCTGTTCTTACAGTCTTTTGACTGTAGGAAAGGATACATGGGCAGAGAGGGGAATAGAAGGGCATGCAAGGCAATACAGGAGTACATGCCAAATGTCTACTCTACAGAATGTAAATATGGTGTAAAACATTCAGCATGACCAGAAAAATTGGCTTGGACTGGGGTGAATGTCTTTTTGGTTTTGCTCATATTTATATTTTATGAAAACTCCTGTTGCAATTCTTTACTTTGTAGTGTTCATTTCTTTATGAAACCACAACAGAGGTTGTGTCTGCCTACTTTCAGATTTTATTGGGGGGAAATAAAAAAAATTTAAATTAAGTGGCCACAAATTATATACAAATTTACTTAAAGGAGAAGTCTATGTGGAAATATCTGACACAATGGTGTAGACTGCAGGTCAGAGAGATGCTTTGGAACTGGGATTTTAAAGCCCAACTCTGGACTAAAGAAGGCGCCTATTATCCACCCCATCCCTGCACCTAGCAGATCTGTTCTTTAATATAAAGATACTGAGAAACCCTTAAATACTTACCTGAATCCACTATCATGTGAATGTCATGGAATCTCTCCGGTAGCTGTGAAGTTTTCTACCCTCTGCTGGCCAGTTGGTCTAGTGTCTACCCTTAAGTGTTGTCAGGGATCCTGTAATGGACAGTTGTGGCAACCAATGGGCAGCACCCATGTCAACATAAAGTAATACGGGCATTGTAGACCAGACCCTCCCAAACTACCAAACAGAAGAAAGAAGACTGGGTACTCATGCATCACATGATCTTGTGTATGTAAGTAAAGTTTTTAGCTATGTTTTTTTTATTAGATTACTAAAATGGATGGAAGAGTGTTTTTTTCTCCTTTAAGATGAGCTTCAGAGTAAACCTGTCATCAGAGAAACATGGAGTCTGCCATTACTGAATTATCCTTTTAAATGCTGGTTGCCTGGCAGCTGAGCCATGGTTACAGAATAAGTGCCTAGTTAAGGATTTTGATTTTATCTGATTTGTAGAGAAGGTTAATAACCCAGCAACTAACATTTTTAAATAAAGGTTGCCAATGGCAGCTCTAGTTTTTTTTGTCTTGATAGGTTTGCTTTAAATGAGACTGGAAGTAAGGACATAATTTTTGAGTGTAATATTCAGTACTTCATTCACCTCCTCCATGCCTCCAGCCTTGATTTGCTGCCTTAACTTGAAATTGTCCTTTCATTAATCATCTAGAAATGGGCCATTTATACAATACAAGCATTTGATGCTGCAGGCACATTAATTATTTGTGAAATGTAGATTTGCCCTTTTACTCTATTAAAACATTCAAATAAATAGAAAGTAAATGTCTTACACTGCAGAAAAGTGAGTCAGCTTTCATTTTTAAAAAAAACAAAATTGTCTGAAAGAAGAAGCAGACTATTGGAATTCAGCAGTGCCACCAGAACAGAGTCCTGACCTCAACCCGATAGAACACCTTTGGGATGAATTAGAGCAGAGACTGCGAGCCAGGCCTTCTCGTCCAACATCAGTATCTGACCTCACAAATGTGCTTCTGGAAGAATGGTCAAACATTCCCATAGACACACTCCTAAACCTTGTGGACAGCCTTCCTAGAAGAGTTGAAGCTGTTATAGCAACAAAGGGTGGGCCAACTCAATATTGAACCCTACGGACTAAGACTGGGATGCCATTAGAGTTCATAGGCGTGTAAAGGTAGGCGACCCAATACTTTTGATAATATAGTGTAAATAGACTGAGTGGCCAGTTTATTATGACCACCTGACGTTTTTAGGCTAATTAGCTATAATTTTGCGGCTGAAGTTGCTAGAGGGCCAGACCATTATAAATAGGGAAGCAGGTTGTTACCACGACAGTAGAAGTGATTTTTTTCTGAAGATATGGGTAAAAAACGCGATTTAACAGCCTTTGAACGTGGGATGATTGTTGGCGTGAGCCGTGGAGGGAGTATCAGCAAAACAGCAGAATTCGTTATATGTTCAAGAGGGGCTCATTGTTAAAGTGTTTAAAGACTAAGCGCCGATACTGGGCATTTTTACGAGTACTTGTACTCTTGAAAATGCCCCGATACATATCGCCGATGCCGGCGCTTTAAATTTTTAAATAGCTTTGGCCTGCTTGTTTAGTACAAGTGATCTGCCTGTGCTCTATCTTCTGTATTGGATGGCAGGCTCATAAAGAGAGCCTGTCACCTCCGAATGATATCACATGAGAGTGTACTATCTGTACCTCATACGGCCATTTGGTGCAGCCCTGTCCTATGGATTTTGAGTTTCAATTGAAATTGCGAGCACTCCTTGGTCAGTGCAGTCAGGTGACCGTGCTGACCAATGAGAAGCGCATCTTAGCACAGTCAAATACGATTTTGGTTAAAACTGTTTTTTGTATCAGGACAAGAATAATCATGGATTGCGTTACAGTTCTTCATAATTATAAAGAAAATGCCCTAAAATGTCACGTCCCATGTCCTTTTAAGAAACAGTATCGGTAATTGATATTGGCCTGAGGGAAAGTACTGTAATTGTACTTGGTCTTGAAAAAATGGTATTGGGAAATTCCTAGTAGCTATTAGACCTGACATCAAGGGCAAAGTGGAGAAAAATACTTTAATGTGCATGTAAGCATACATTTATGAATGAAGTCTACTACTGCAGTCCTACTTCATACAGGAGCTGCTGTCAGCACTTCTAATACTCAAAGCAGAACCTGTCTTTCATACTGGCAATTGAGCCTCACAGCTTACATTAGGAAGAATGTTGTAATCTGCAGCAGTGGTGGAATGTGAGCAGGATGTTGAAGAAAAGTTGGTCTGGGAAACAGGCAGGTGAGTAGAGTTGAGAAAAGGTTCAGAAAATGGAAATCAAATTAAAGGAGAACTATGGGGTCAGTGTTTTTCCCCATAGTTGTCCTTAGGGTAACGGGAGGACACAAACTAGCGTCCTCCCGTTACCCTAAGCTCAGTATACCGCGAGCTACAGCTCGCGGTATACTGAGACGCCGCAGCCGGAGCAGATCCCAACCTGGACGTCGGGATCCGCCCAGCTGCGTGAGTGACAGCTGGCTCTGCCTATCTAGAGGCAGAGCCAGCTGTACCTGCCCCCTTTCCCGTCCGTTCTGCCAGTCAGCGCTGGCAGATCGGAGAGGGGAATCCAGCCCCTCCCCCTGTCACGGCAGAGAGCCGTGACAGGATCGAGAGGTGAGCGAACCTGGTATGTGTTCGCTCACCTCCCGATCTACTGAGCCGACCTGTGACAGTCTTATTGTCACAGGTCGGCTAGAACTATGAGGTCACTTCTCCTTTAAGTGAAAGAATTTTGAAGGACTTGGAGTATTGTGAAATACAGCAAAATAGTGGATTTAACCCAAAGGCAGGTTGGGGGAGGTAAAAGTTGTAGTGCACCACTTTAAAGATCTGACACTATAGGCATTGTCTTAATATAGGAGTAAAGGCCAGCATGCGGAAAGGCCATATGAAAAAAATGACGAAGACTTGACATGACATATATAAACAGATGGCAAAGATATGAGTTTTGCAGGTTTGTGGAGAGTGACAGTGGGAGTCTAGGGAGAGGCATATGGTGTGGAGATGAGCAGCAGTGAAGAGACTGGATATCACTGAGTCTAGGGAGAGGCATACGGTGTGTGGAGATGAGCAGCAGTGAGGAGACTGGATATCTCAGAGTCTAGGGAGAGGCATTCGGTGTGGAGATGAGCAGCATCGAGGAGACTGGATATCACTGAGTCAATGGAGAAGCATACTGTGTGGAGATGAGCGGCAGTGACGAGACTGGATATCATGACATCTAGGGAGAGCCATACGGTGTGGAGATGAGCAGCAGTGAGGAAACTGGATATCACTGAGTCTAGGGAGAGGCATACGGTGTGTGGAGATGAGCAGCAGTGAGGAGACTGGATATCTCAGAGTCTAGGGAGAGGCATTCGGTGTGGAGATGAGCAGCATCGAGGAGACTGGATATCACTGAGTCAATGGAGAAGCATACTGTGTGGAGATGAGCAGCAGTGAAGAGACTGGATATCACTGAGTCTAGGGAGAGGCATACGGTGTGGAGATGAGCAGCAGTGAGGAAACTGGATATCACTGAGTCTAGGGAGAGGCATACGGTGTGGAGATGAGCAGCAGTGAGGAAACTGGATATCACTGAGTCTAGGGAGAGGCATACGGTGTGGAGATGAGCAGCAGTGAGGAAACTGGATATCACTGAGTCTAGGGAGAGGCATACGGTGTGGAGATGAGCAGCAGTGAGGAAACTGGATATCACTGAGTCTAGGGAGAGGCATACGGTGTGGAGATGAGCAGCAGTGAGGAAACTGGAT
This sequence comes from Nanorana parkeri, assembly GCF_000935625.1. Classification (NCBI taxonomy): domain Eukaryota; kingdom Metazoa; phylum Chordata; class Amphibia; order Anura; family Dicroglossidae; genus Nanorana; species Nanorana parkeri. Next base: position 878,264 of record NW_017306727.1, read on the forward strand.
ATCACTGAGTCTAGGGAGAGGCATACGGTGTGGAGATGAGCAGCAGTGAGGAAACTGGATATCACTGAGTCTAGGGAGAGGCATACGGTGTGGAGATGAGCAGCAGTGAGGAAACTGGATATCACTGAGTCTAGGGAGAGGCATACGGTGTGGAGATGAGCAGCAGTGAGGAAACTGGATATCACTGAGTCTAGGGAGAGGCATACGGTGTGGAGATGAGCAGCAGTGAGGAAACTGGATATCACTGAGTCTAGGGAGAGGCATACGGTGTGGAGATGAGCAGCAGTGAGGAAACTGGATATCACTGAGTCTAGGGAGAGGCATACGGTGTGGAGATGAGCAGCAGTGAGGAAACTGGATATCACTGAGTCTAGGGAGAGGCATACGGTGTGGAGATGAGCAGCAGTGAGGAAACTGGATATCACTGAGTCTAGGGAGAGGCATACGGTGTGGAGATGAGCAGCAGTGAGGAAACTGGATATCACTGAGTCTAGGGAGAGGCATACGGTGTGGAGATGAGCAGCAGTGAGGAAACTGGATATCACTGAGTCTAGGGAGAGGCATACGGTGTGGAGATGAGCAGCAGTGAGGAAACTGGATATCACTGAGTCTAGGGAGAGGCATACGGTGTGGAGATGAGCAGCAGTGAGGAAACTGGATATCACTGAGTCTAGGGAGAGGCATACGGTGTGGAGATGAGCAGCAGTGAGGAAACTGGATATCACTGAGTCTAGGGAGAGGCATACGGTGTGGAGATGAGCAGCAGTGAGGAAACTGGATATCACTGAGTCTAGGGAGAGGCATACGGTGTGGAGATGAGCAGCAGTGAGGAAACTGGATATCACTGAGTCTAGGGAGAGGCATACGGTGTGGAGATGAGCAGCAGTGAGGAAACTGGATATCACTGAGTCTAGGGAGAGGCATACGGTGTGGAGATGAGCAGCAGTGAGGAAACTGGATATCACTGAGTCTAGGGAGAGGCATACGGTGTGGAGATGAGCAGCAGTGAGGAAACTGGATATCACTGAGTCTAGGGAGAGGCATACGGTGTGGAGATGAGCAGCAGTGAGGAAACTGGATATCACTGAGTCTAGGGAGAGGCATACGGTGTGGAGATGAGCAGCAGTGAGGAAACTGGATATCACTGAGTCTAGGGAGAGGCATACGGTGTGGAGATGAGCAGCAGTGAGGAAACTGGATATCACTGAGTCTAGGGAGAGGCATACGGTGTGGAGATGAGCAGCAGTGAGGAAACTGGATATCACTGAGTCTAGGGAGAGGCATACGGTGTGGAGATGAGCAGCAGTGAGGAAACTGGATATCACTGAGTCTAGGGAGAGGCATACGGTGTGGAGATGAGCAGCAGTGAGGAAACTGGATATCACTGAGTCTAGGGAGAGGCATACGGTGTGGAGATGAGCAGCAGTGAGGAAACTGGATATCACTGAGTCTAGGGAGAGGCATACGGTGTGGAGATGAGCAGCAGTGAGGAAACTGGATATCACTGAGTCTAGGGAGAGGCATACGGTGTGGAGATGAGCAGCAGTGAGGAAACTGGATATCACTGAGTCTAGGGAGAGGCATACGGTGTGGAGATGAGCAGCAGTGAGGAAACTGGATATCACTGAGTCTAGGGAGAGGCATACGGTGTGGAGATGAGCAGCAGTGAGGAAACTGGATATCACTGAGTCTAGGGAGAGGCATACGGTGTGGAGATGAGCAGCAGTGAAGAGACTGGATATCACTGAGTCTAGAGAGAAGGCGAAGCATACGGTGTGTGGAGATGAGCAGTGCTCAGGGAACTGAATATCCATGCAGGAAGAATGTCCATTTTGTTGTGGTTGCAACTTTGTATTGTTCCCCTTTCCAATTCAGGAATAAGCTTACCATAACTGCCAAGACATAACCACCCACTCAAAATGCCTCTGCTTCCAAAAGTGTTGTACTGCTAAAGTGTTCCAATAAGCAGTACAAAAGCAGTACGTAACACTTAGTTCATTATTAATTATAGCTGCTATAGCCACAAAGGGAATATATCACTAAACCAAACTCTACTGGATGGCTGTTTTACTTGGATATTTAGAGTATAGTAAATGAACTGTAATATACTGTTCTATGTGTGCAATGAACCCTAATATAAGTTATTGAATCCCACTCCCTACACACAGCATAGTTACATAACCACTGCTATATACAAGGATTCCAAGAAACACACAGCCTCGGCCGGCTCATTATTGGTTTGTACTGCATAAACGTTCCTTGTGCTATGTGGCTTGTATTGGTATTAAACTTCACCTAATCACAAGATTACAATTTATAATGTCTCACTCCCACTATACTGGAAGGAAAATAACCCACCAGTTCTTGATGGCATGTGGTCCTATGGGGTTAACATCCAGAATTAATTCCACCCAGTTCGCAAGACTGTGGCAGCTGAGTGAAATGTTCATTAAACAGTGGCTTCAGGGCTGGTATTATAATTGTTGAGGGAAAAAGGCTAAATGAAATTTCTGCTCAACAGACATCCTATACATTGGCTTCCCAGTTACAACTTTATTTTATTAGTAATAGGCAAATAAAGATATGGGGCACTGCAGTAAGAAATTATTGCTACCACAAGCCTATGGGAAAGCAGAAAAACAGTAGGAATATTGGACAGGCAGATCGTACTTGCGATCATTGCAAGCCCGTCCCCCTGAGGGGCAGGCTTCCAATGACTGCAATGCTGAACAGGCAGTGTGCGCTTGCGCACACCGGCCCATTCGGCATTTGTCTTACGAGCATGCCACAAACCTGCCGAGAATCGTACGATTGGTTTTCGAACATGCTTGTAAGACAAAAGTCGTGCGACCTTACAGTAGCAGAGGTCGCATGCCTTCCATACACCTTGCGATTATCGTACGATCGTGGGATTTCCCGCGATAATCGCTAGGTGTATGGGCACCTTTAAGGAAATTTCCATTGGCATGTAGGGAGCGTTGGATAGAGGATATAGGCACAGTTGATGAGGAAACATGGAGGGCAGTACTTCAAGGAGTGCAAGATGTGTCTATTTCTTTATCGCATAGATCAACTCAATTATTTATCATACATAGGGTGTATAGAACCCCTGAGTTTTCATATAAAATAGGGGCACGCACAGACCCAAAGTGTGCGAGATGCAAGCATCAGGAAGGCACACTTATTCATTTACTATGGAGATGTCCAAAATTAAAAAGGTACTGGACAGGGGTGATTGCATGTTTGAATAGAATATATGGAAACATAGTGGATGTTAACCCATTAACATCCACCCAGGTTTCAATTCTGTTTATCTAGATAATAACAGCACCTTAGCAATAAAAAGGCTACTGTTTCTGACTAGAAGATTAATAGCAGTTAAATGGACCTCGGAGTATTCCCCTACAATTGAAGAATGGAAAGCTGAGATTAGTAGATATGTTCGGTTTGAAGAACATACTTACAGGATTAGGGGCCAGACAGGTAAGTTTCAGGAAATTGGGAATAGGTGGATTGGAAATATGAATGTTAGTCAGACTTGAGACCTCCTAGATTAAGAGGATAAAATATAATATTATAAGGGGAAAACATTTAATAGAAAAAAAATGTATAGAAAAGAAGAGACTGCAGATAGGAGTGGTGGGAGGCAATGTATAAAGTGTATTGTTGTTGTCTTTAGTTTTTTTATTTTCCTTTTTGTTTTGCTGGTTGTTTTGGGGATTGTTTTATTGTATATGTTCACAATGTATGGAAAAAAAAACAAAGAATATCTGATTATAAAAAAAAAGAAAGGCTGTAACACACACCCTTAGTAATATTTAGAGCAGTGATTCTCAGTGTGCCTCCTGAGTGTACCAGGGGTGCCGTGGCAAATGCTTCCAAAAATGTGTTTTATAGCCTGTGGGTGTCCCAGCATGTGTCCCACAAGGCACCTGAATGAGTCTTAGCAACAGATGATGTCATCTGACGCTAGAGATGCTGATGGTTGATATCATCAGTTGCTAGGAATCCGTTGGGTGCCTTGCAGGACGCTGGCTCGCTCCCGTGGACTGTGGAAGCTAGTGGACAGCAGGGGGACTGCTTTGTGTGTATATATTTTTACTTTGTGGATGGCATTCTCCCTTTTGGGGTTTTATGGCTTGGGTACAGACAGCACTGTGGTCAGTGGTCCCTACTTTCCCGGTAGACCCAGATAATATTTCTTTTAGTCATTGGAATCTAATTTTTGTTTATGAATTTCCAAATTTAGTTACGTTTGCTCATGTTAGAGGTCGTGGCAGCTCCTTCCAAAAATATTTCAGTGTTGCATGGTAGCTGCCACATTAAATCACATGCTGGTTTTTAGTGCTTGTTCAAGCCATATCCTTTGAGCTGTGCTTTCTTGCCCACAACTGCCTCTTTTCTAAGGTGAATGTCTTCAGTGTAGGGCTGGCAACGGCCCCACAAACATCGGCGGTTCTAGGTGGAGGACCTTCCCCCTTCAGCTGCCCTGGATCTTGTATCTCTCTTTTTCTCCTGTGGACACTCCTCCATCTCCATTCCGTGGGTAAGACAAGGACCTTTTGAGTCCTTTCACTCTTTGTCAAGCTCCCTCTCACAGATGCAAGCCTATATCCTCTTTCCTCTTTTTTTTTCTCTCAACACTCCCCTTCCTGACAATTTGTTGCACTCCTTAGTGGTTCATCTCCTTTGCTCCCTGGTGATACATTCCTTGTCACTTTACTAATACATATAATGACCCCTTGACTTCAGCCTAAATCTTAATTTCAATAATAATTTATTGTGAATATTGATCAAATACATTTGCTTCGCATATATCATACCTATATATATATACTTCTATTCTACCTATAGTGTCCAGGCCCTGTTTGGTTGTGGCCATTCCATCTTCCTCCACCCTGGGCTCACATGCCCTTGGCCCGCTACATGCCACTGCCAAGCACTTGTTGACCTCACACTGAAGGGGTAAGACCTATCCGGCACTTTCTAGTGCTAATTTGATATCTACAATTTTGATTATGGTTCATTACTTATATTCTGTTTTTGTATGACCCCTAGGCTGCCTCCCCCACTCCTGAAGAAGCGCCCCATTGGCGCAAAATGCGTTGAGCCCACAAGCATTGCCTCTCTAGCATTGCAAGCAATCTATCACCCCCACAAGCATTGTTCTTTCCACCTGAGGTTCACCAATTTAATCCATCAATACCTGTCTCATTTTGAGTTGCCTATGATGTTGTTTCTTCACATGTATAGGATTATGATCATTTAGGCAATACCTCGATTGTGGTGTATAGGGGGTGATAGTAGGTATTTTTCCTCTGAGGTATACGTCTTTTATCTTTTCATGCATATCCAATGCTTTTATTATATATTGTTCAATACAATTTATATCTTTTATACTCCCATGAGACTGACGTTTATTGGACTTGTTCTTTCTGGAGCCACCACAAAAACCCCATCTTTCTCTATCCCCTTTTTTTGTTAAGGTGAATAATTTAAGATGTTGAATGCGGTCTTCATAACTCAGGCCTTCAAACACTTTAATTAATTTTGTAGCCCTTCTCTGAACCCTCTCCAGTTCCAGAATGTCCCTCCTGAGAGTTGGCGACCAGAACTGTACCGCATACTCAAGATGGGGTCGAACCACTGATTTATAAAGTCGTGTCTTGAAAGTACCTTTCAATCTTTTTAAAACCGCAGCTTTCATTATAATAATACCTGGTGATCCTGCCATGAAGGTCGCTGCCCTGAAAGTGAATTTCCACCATTCAGTGAAATTTGAGAAACCTCCAGTATATTTTACCATCCACACAGCACGCTTAAATATAACAGTTAAAAAAAATATTTCTTACCTCTCTGTTATGGTCACTTACGTTCCTTGTTCCTGTGCCGCCTCTTCGTTTATCTCATGTAGACACATGCATTTCCAGGTTTTGTCCGAAGTGTGGCGGCTGCATCACATGACTTTGGTGTCTATTTAAGCTCGAGCAGGACACGCTGTCACCACTCCAGGACTGTGTCAGTATTCAGAGAGTACATGTGCTATCCAAGCTTTGTGCATCCTTCATGTGTCCAGCACCGCAATGCTTCCAAAGACTTCTGTTACTGCATTCTCCTGTGTTCAGCACCCCAGTGCTTTCAGACACTCCTATTACTGTGCATTCCTGTATCCAACATCCCATTGTTTCCAGACACTCCTCTCTCTGTGGCATTATCTCCAGTGCTTCCAGAGACTACTATTACTGTGCGATCCTGTGTGCAGTATCCCAGTGCTTTCGGGGACTCCTCTTACTGTGTACTCCTGTGTCTGAAGCACCAGTGGTTCCAGAGACCTTGCTTACTGTGCACGCCTATGTCCCAAACCCCAGTGCTTCTAGGGACTTCTCTTACTGTACACTCCTTTGTCCAGTGCTTCAAGAGACTCCAGTTACTGTGTACTCTGTGTCCAGCACCCCAGTGATTCCAGAGACTCTTGCTACTTACTAGTGTACCTAACTACCAATACAGCCTTGCTTCTGGCTTTGTCCTGCTGTCATTGCCACTAGTCTTGCTAGTACTTCATTGTACAATCTGTGATACCAGTGCTATCCATTCTACCCATACTACAGACTATAGTTTCCTGGCAGCCACCTTTACAGCTCTCTGAGAATCTTTCATTCTCATTGCCCATGAGTATTTGCTGAGTGACCTGGGGCTAGCTTGCAAACCCTCAAAAGTCCAAACTCTCATGGGGGTGGGGTCCCTGGCAAAACACCAGCTATCCCACTTCAGGGAAAACAGCCCTATCAAGGAAAGGGTCCACACCCGCAGTTTTTGACACTTTATAGTTTTTTCTTTAGAGCAGTTTCATAAATAAGGCCCTATAGGCAGCTTCTGTTGGTTCGAATAGCTAGCAATGTGCAATTAAGGGAAAAAGTAAGGGACATTTTTAAAAGATGAACTCTGGGCACAAAAACTTTCATTTTAAATATATTGCTCCAAAGACATAAATTATATAAATTGTGTTCACATAATGCCTTTGCAAAACCAGTGTATGCCCTATAAAAGTAGCAGTGACATCAGCACTGTTCTGCACATAACCTGCAGAGCTGTCTGTGGGTCCCAGCGAGCCCACCCACTACAGGCTGCCTGCAGAAATCTACAGGGGAGGTGAATACAAGACCGTGTATTGGGTTATGGATATTTATTCTACCTTGACCAATCACTGAATGGTTTATGCCAGTGATGTGGGCTAGAAAAGAGGATAGATATTTGGAGAGTGCTTCCAGAAGCATCCTTCACTCCCAGGCTTTGCCTGGAGAGAATGTGTATGTTAAGGGCCCAGTATTGGTCCTCTAGACCTTCTGCCCAGGTTCAGTTTCATGGGCCTGCTCCCTACGGAAGGAAGCTAAAGCTGAAAAAGAGTTCTGCTTAGGCAAATTACTGGTCCCAGCTTAAAGATCCACTACCAGCTGTGAGACAGGCTGTAGATACTCAAAAGCAGCTGGATGTCTTGCCTACCTAATGACCATTAGCCTGTGGCAGAGGCATAAAGATACTGAGAGATTACTGAAAAGATACTACAGAGTGGAAGACATTTTTGCTACTGTTGTTAGGTATCCTGTACCCCCAACCCTCTATTCCCTAAATATATGAGCCAATAAGATATGCAAAGTCTAAATCTGTCTGTTGGTCACCGTTGGATGTCTTGGTGAGTGTTTAGGTACAGCTAGAGGCCAAATCACCAGTAGAAAGGCTAGCAGGGCCCATAAAATCCAGCAGCTCTTTTTCACTGGGCTCAGCCCCCGAATCCTTGCTTGACAACTGTTGAGATAAAAAATCAGCTACAAGGGAGTGAATTGTTTTCAATGAGTTGGCCAATTCCTAGACTTGCATTGTAAGTAGTAGCTTCAAAACATAACTATTGTGCAATGGGACAATCCAGTTTCTGTATGTAAGCAGAAAATATGACTGTTGCCATTTACAAATATTATTACAATTTATACACAGGTAAAAAAATTATCTCCAGATTTTGTCTGCTCCAGTTTTGATAAATTCCCCCCATAGTCTTTTTTTTAAAATACCAAATAAACTGAAATGACTATACATTCCCTTGAAGAGCTGTTGTTATAAACTCATATTCTAATAGAATACAAAAGCTTGCACATTTAATATACTTATCCAAATGAGAACTGAGCATTTAAATGTGGTTTTAGATCACAATGTGAGCATTCTTTTTTTTAAATTAGTTTTTATATAAGTGACATTTTCAGAATGAAATGGCCTGCAACAGAATATTTCTAAACTGTACAATTTAAAATTGTATGTATATTTACAGAAATTACATTTCACAACTAATTTAATGCATTATGTCAAATAAAAATAACATCTATGCTATTAAACGCTATACAAACAATACTAGACTGGTTCAATTCTGAGTGCTAGTGCGCATAAATTCCTAGTTTCCATCCTTACGTATATTATCACAAATACAATTAGGCAGGTATTTAAGTGGGGAATTACTATGTAGATTAAAAAGAAACATAAAATTGTGTATTTGATGGTGCAACACAGAGTTCAAGGAGGGTAATTACATTATACAAAACAAATAGAGAAAACAACAACAAAAAAAGAAAAATTAACCTGTTAGTCAAGGAAGTGGGGAGATATTAATATAATATACCTGTGGGGCAGTACCACCAGATGGATTAGAATAGCTGCTCCCTCCATTACTCTGCAAGCTGCCCCAGACCAGTCACAGAAGTAGGGGGATATTAATATAATATGCCTGTGGGACAGTACCACCAGATGGATTAGAATAGCTGCTACCTCCATTACTCTGCAAGCTGCCCCAGAACAAAACCCTCCCTTGATTCTGTTATGCCTCTCTCTCAGAACTTTTCTCCACTCTGGTGGCACCTACAGATGGCCAGCTTTGGCCAGTCACAGAAGTGGGGGGATATTCATTATAATATTAATATAATATACTTGTGGGGGCAGTACTGCCAGATAGATTAGAACAGCTGCCACCTCCATTCCTCTGCAAGCTGCCCCTGGACAAATCCCTCTCTTGGTGCTGTTCTGCCTTTCCCTCAGAACTCTTCTCTATTCAGATAGGTGGCACCTAGAGATGATCAGCCACCTAATTATCTGCCCCCACCTCATTGCTGGAACACATTTGCAGTAAGCATCAGCTGCTGGAACATCATTGCCTCTTAATGCTCCCTCTGACTGTTTAACCCCTCCTCTCCCTGTGGCCATGATGGTATATGATTGTATATTCCTCACCCTCAATGTCTGTATGGAGAAATACTTATGCATGACCCAGGTCATCCTCCTGCATTGTCAGCAATTGTGCGATCACATGAACCCCCTGACTCCTTATAGCCAGTTTGTGGGACTATGGCAAGATTAGCAGGAGAAGAGGAAAAGGAGGAAGAGTGCTCATTAACAATGTTTGCATCTCTACTATATTGTGCGTGTACCGAGTTACTATGATGTCTTTTTCATATGTATTTGCACTAAAAACTCAATAAAAATTACATGCTTAAAAAAAAACCAATGTTTGCAGACAACTGGCTGTCCTACACCTGGGAGGAGGAAGAAGAGGATAGCTTTGTCAGCCACTTAAATACCTCCTGTGCATGCTGTGCCTGCATTGCACAGCCACTGTGTGCAGGCCAACCACTGATATGTCCTACTGAACGTGTTGGTCCCCTACTACCTCTAAATGCTGCATATAAAAGATAGCTTTGCCTGTGGCAACAACAAGTGGAAATAAAAAAGGCCCTAGCAACAGAAAATAAAATGAAATATTCTTCCCTGAAAAACTAAACCCTTAACCTCAACCCAATTTTTTACCCTAGCAGAAAATAAAAAAAACATGGATACATGTGAAATAAAAGAAAACAAATCTGAATAGGGGAGTAAAAACGGCAGCAAAACGGCAACATTAGTGGTACACAGATAAAAGGTTAATCCTTAATAGAACTGTTGGGTCTCTGAACTATGAACACGGGGGAATGGGGGTACATAACAATATGTATCCCACCACACTGCAATCCACAGTAAATGAATGCAATATAGCACCACATAGCAACTAATATTTCCTACACAGATGGACATCTATAGATTGAAATCACTAAACTGCTCCAACACACTGACAAATGGCTACTGGGAGCACACACTTTCATAGTGAGGGGTATTCTGACTCCAATTGTTGAAATAGTGATTTATCCATTCCTGAGACCTCTATGTCTGGCCTGTATATAGCAGATACAATCACCACAGACAATCTTCATCAGATAGCTGAACTCACCAAATATCTTTCTTCCATGAAGATCTTTATTGAATGCAGCAGGTTACATCAGAAATTATGGTATTTGAGGGTCAAGAAAAAGGGTAATGCCTTCCTCCTCATGGGCACATGTGGCTGGAAAATGTCTGAATTGAACACACATGAAGAAGTTTTTTCATTATACAAGGTGAGGAAACAGAAAAAAAGGGGTGTAATAAACAAAGTAACCACAAGATAGCAGCATATGAAACATTAACTATACAATAGGTGGTGGAGCTGCTCCTGCACTGCAAGGGCTAGCTGCTTGTTTTTCTCTAGGGGTAAAATAAAGAAGATAGACTCACCTGATTCTCAATCCTGCTGTGGTGAGTGCTCACTTCTTCACCCTTCTGCTCCGGCTGTGGTATGTCCCTCAGCATCCTCACATCTAATACAAGTGAATGGACTGCATTAGAGGAGATGTCAGCGGGGCTTAGACTGACGAAGCCTGGGGGAGAAGAGGCTGTGGGGACCGGTCTAGCAGTCAGGCAGGACTAAGCATCCGGTGAGTATGATTCTTTTATTTGAGCTCCTAGACCAAAACAAGAAGTTAACCCCTGCAGAGTGGGAGTAGCCCCTCTGCAAAGGTTAACTTTTTAGATTCTTGGAGTTCCTCTTTAAAAATAGAGGAACAGATGCAGACAAATGCCAAATAAAAAAATAAAGCCTGGCTATTTAACTGATAAAATTAGAGCACTAGAAAAGAATCAGAGGCATGCATTACACACATATATATTGACAGCAACAACAATTCAATAAATTCTCCATAAATTGCTGCAGCTTGTTGGCATTGATTTATTGTGGGTATTCCCAATTTCCCATATTAATACTCACAGCAGCGATTTTTTAATTTTAAAGGCTTTTCCTCTGCATCACGCAGCCCATGTTGTTAGCCACCAGAGGTTTGGGTGGGCTTAGAAGGAGGTAAGAAAAATAAAGAAGCTTGCTTGTTTTGCACAGCAATTGCTTTTTTTTTTTCTTTCCTTGAAGTCACAATCAACCACAGACTCCAGTGGCCAACCAGAAACTAATAAAATGTATTAATAAAATGAAGTAGTAGTGAAAAAGTAATTCTCAGATTGGTATGCTGTGCTATGGAGTTTATTGAACACATTCTGTGGTGTGGAGGAGTAAATAGAGGTAGACATATAGTAATGAGTATAACACTAGAAGAGATGCTGTTTGCTCTCTGTGTTATAGAATGTCTTTTTATGGCTTCATGTAAAAAAGGGAGTCCAGATAATGAAAGAGAAAAGTAAAAGGAGAAAGCTTATACTGATCACTTCAGAGGTGCTACTTATTGGTAGTGCTAGCCAACATCCAACAAATGATTTTAATGAGGTCAGAGACTGGGATAAATAATTAAGTTTCCCACGGACTGTAACAAAGTACATTTGTTCCCCCCAAAAATTGGGTAAAGTCTTCAATCTCAAGTCTAGCAATGTTACCAATGATGTTAAATCAATATAATTGGAATTACCCCTTGCCTGTTAAATTTGGAGTCTGTAGAATAAAGTATAAAAATGAAATGAGCACTCGTCTCTCTGTGCATAATAAGTTGCATTCCAAGTCATAGCTTTAATGTACTAGAGTCCTTTTTAACGCTTCATAGATACAGTTTACGTTGGTTGAAAGCTTGAAGGTGCCCACACACCAGTGGATCATTTGGTAGATAATGTAAGTTCTGCAAACAGTCATCCTGTGCATATGGAGAACATACAGTGTATAGGACATGATGCCAGCAAAGGCAGTCAGAATGTATCTGTATACTGGCTCTGGATCAGGGAAAGTATAGAATTGGTTGGACTTGCCTGACAACTAGATAACTAGCATTTTCAGGAGAAGTTAGTAATTGCAGTCTCCATACAGGTGTCTTCTATGTCAAAAGAGTATCAATAAAGAGATCTATAAATACACATGATATATTTAACGGTTTATGTATGAGATTCATTTTTGTTGCCAAATATGTCATGCAGCACATAAGTAATGATGAGCTGCAAATCAGGTCATTAGGGTTTTGCTACAAAGTAACTAAAAAGGCCAATTTATTGAAGATTAACTGCACTTTTGGCATGAAGGGAGTTGATTCGAGAGACAGTCTCCTTAATTTCTATGGAACATTACTGAGCATATGTGACCAGCAGGAAGACAAAAGATTTGTTTTAAAGTGAATATATACTTTCAACAGAAAGGGCACATATTCTTTCTGCTGATGCTTGCCATCTTCTGTTTTATACTTACAGAGACGGCACCTGCGGCCTCCTCTTTCTGCTGGCAGTGCCTGTTTAGTAGTGCCCCATAGAAGACTATGGCGCTTGTCTTCCTGCATCTCCTGGTCAGGGGATGGAAGTGGATGAGCCCCATGGAAGTGTATGGGGCTGTTCTGCTCAGGCAGAGCCAGCAGTAAGAGGAGTTCGGTGTGGCATGTAAACAATCCATGAAGGCGGCGGGCACCAGACCTCAGTAAGTATAAATCAATGGAGGGGGGTGGGGTGGTCTCTGAGAGGTCAGGGACGAAGGGGGGG
>NW_017306727.1:891140-943866 GCF_000935625.1 Nanorana parkeri
GGGGGGGAGTAGAAAGTATTGGAATATTGTTCTATGAAAGCATGAAAGTGCACTTATTCTTTATCCTCCCCTGCAGCAAATATTTACCTTTTTGGTTGTTCCCTCACAAATATTTTCTGTATCGGGAGCCAAAGGACTGTATTTCTTTCCATGTGACAATGCTGGGCCAATCAGTACTATTAAAGGGTACAACTTCCATGACTGAACGCTTGCAGGGCTTTCCTTTTCACATTTGTTGGGTGAACAACGTGGTAAAGAAGTGAAAAGAAGGTAAGTATATACAGAGCTTCTGGGGAGGGCTGCAATAAAGTGTACCTGTTGCATTTCTCTGTTTGGGCAACATGCAGATTTCCTTTAAGGGCCATATTTATAAATTAATCACTGTCATTTAAAAACACATGCAACTGGAAGATTCACCTGCAGTCAATGTTTGGCGAATTTCAGATTTATTGCTTTATAAATACATCTTTACATGTTCACCCACACATGATGTTTTTAATTGCTTAGCAACCAGAGATTAGCCCCTTGTTGCCTGCATCGTCATTCACAACAACTGTTTTCAAAGGGGTAATACCATGCTACTAACCACTCAAAAATCTCAGCATGAAAGTGAGTCCCTGGAACACTTCAATCCAGCTGTTCAGTGCTGTTAGTAAAAATAAATATTATCAATCATTGCATTCTGGTTTCCTATTTAAGGTTATAAGAATTGAGCTATGGAATGTCATGTTTACCTCTGCAGTAATGAAATTAAGTTCCATATTCCTGCTAAATGTCATGTACATCTTATACTATTTACCATACCAGGGGCTTATTTCTAGAAAGGAAACACATTGCTCCAAGCAAGCATTCGGATAACTCATCGTTGCAGGAGCTTTGTAGGGGGTATCAGTGCAGGAATGAATACGAACTAAACAGATTTTGTGATGAAGGAGAGAATCTCATTTATCTACTTAACTATTCCTCAGTATGCCATTTGTCCCCCACTATGTGTTCACATCTAATCTTTCCCTTTCAGAAGTGCTGCAAGGGATGTGTGTACATGCTATCAGTATGCGCCTTTTAACAAACCTATCTTGCATTTATATGTAGCATTAACATGAGATGAAATAGCAATGAACCCACAATAATGACTGAAATAATCTGTCATTGAGGATAAAACTTACATTTGAAACTGTTTTCATTAAATTAACTATGTTGATAAGTAAAAGGACACATAAATCCTTAACCAAAACCCAAATGCTACAATAATGTGATAGTATTTTGAAAGATTATAACTGTAAAATATGAAGTGGCTTAGGTTAATAGTCAAACTTGTAGATTTATATGTTTAGTATTCTCTTCCGTGCTGTGTTAGGATTGTTTCCTTTCAACCTAATGTACTAGCATTTATATATAGGAAGAAATGTTATATACACACACACACACACACACACACACACACACACACACACACACACACACACTACTGTGCAAAAAAGTTTTAGGCAGGTGTGGAAAAAATGCTGTAACGTAAGAATGCTTTCAGAAATATATATTTTTATTGTTTATTTTTTATCAATTTACAAAATGCAAAGTGAGTGAGTAGAAGAGAAATCTAAATCAAATCAATATTTGGTGTGACTACACTTTGGCTTTAAACCAGCATCAATTCCTACACTTGCACACTTGAACAAAGTCAGGGATTTTGTAGGATTGGAGTCAGGTGTATGATTGACCAATTATACCACGCAGGTGCTAATGATCATCAATTTCATAGTTAGGTTGAAACACAGTCATTAACTGAAACAGAAACAGCTGTGTAGGAGGCTTAAAACTGGGTGAGGACAGGCAAAATCTGCTACTAAGGTGAGGTTATGGGAGACAGTTTCATGTCACAGGTCATACACCACGGCAAGATTGAGCACAGCAACAAGACACAAGTTAATTATACAAGGTCTCTCCCAGGCACAGATTTCAAAGCAGACTGGGGTTTTAAGATGTGGTGTTCAAGCTCTTTTGAAGAAGCACAAAGAAACAGGCAACTTTGAGGACCAAAAAAAACTTAACCTCCCTGGTGGTAATCCCAAGTGTGGCTCGGGGTTAATTTTCAGTACCAAAAGCGCTGTAGCGTCACTTACCTTGGCCCTCCCAGCCCCGATGTGTCCTCTGAGCGATTTCGGCATGCGTCTTCCGGGTTCCTGCCCTGTGAGCACCGGCGTCGCAGGGGGGTGGAACCGGCTGGAAATTTAAAAGTAAAAAATAGAAAAAAAAACAAGAAAAAATACTGAAATAATCAGACCGCCAGGGAGGTTAATGTAGCAGATTAAAGACACATCATACTTGCTTGCCTTCCACATCATATGTCCAGCAGTGCTATCAGCACCGAACTGGGGAAACCAGTGGGACCAAGGTACACCCATCTACTGTCCAGAGATGTCTGGCCAGAAGTGGTCTTCGTGGAAGAATTACAGCTAAAAAGGCATACCTCCGATGTGGAAACAAGGCTAAGCGACTCAACTATGCACAAAAACATAGGAACTGGGGTGCAGAAACATGGCAGCAGGTGCCCTGGACTGATGAGTCAAAATGTGAAATATTTGGCAACAGTGAAGCATGGTGGAGGTTCCTTTCAAGTCTGGGGCTGCATTTCTGACAATGTAGTTGCAGATTTGGTCCGGATCAAGGGTGTCCTCAATGCCGAGAAATACAAGCAGATACTTATCTGTCATGCCATACCATCAGGGAGTCATGTGATTTGCCCCAAATTTATTCTGCAGCAGGACAACGACCCCAAACATACAGCCAATGTCATTAGGAATTATCTTCAGCATAAAAAAGAACAAGGAGTCCTGGAAGTGATGGTTTGGCCCCCACAGAGCCCTGATCTCAACATCATTGAGTCTGTCTGGGATTACATGAAGAGACAGAAGGGTTTGAGGCAGCCTACATCCACAGAAGATCTGTGGTTAGTTCTTCTCTGTACCTAGAAGAATTGATGCTGTTTTGAAGGCAGAGTGTAGACACAGCAAATATTGATTTGATTTGGATTTCTCTTCTGTTCATTTACTTTCCATTTTGTTAATTAATACAAAATAAACTATCACTTTTATTTAAAAAATTACTAGCACCCTCAATTAATATTTGGTAGCACAGCCCTTGGAAAAAAAAACAACTGAAATCAATCGCTATCTGTAATTATCAATGAGTTTCTTATATCTCTCTACAGGAATTTTGGATCACTCTTCTGTCACCAACTGCTCCAGGTCACTCAGATTGGAAGGGTTCCTTTTCCCAGCTGATGTTTTGAGATCTCTCCACAGGTGCTCTATGGGATTCAGATCTGGACTCATTTGCTGGCCAGTCCAGTACTCTTCAGCGCTTTGTCTGAAACCATTTCTGGGTGCTTTTTGACGTGTGCTTTGAGTCATTGTCCTGCTGTAAGACCCATGACCCAGGCCCTACATTTCCGCACCCCAGAATTCTGTGGTAGTCTTCAGATTTTATAATGCCATGCACACAGTCAAGACATCCAGTGCCTGAAGCAGCAAAGCAACCCCAAAACCTCAGTGAACCTCCACCATGTTTGACTGTAGGACTGTGGGTTTTTTTTCTTTAAAGGTCTCATTTCATTTTCTGAAAACAGTAGAATGATGGTCTTTACCAAAACGCTGTAATTTTGTTTGGTCTGTCCACAGCACATTCTCTTAAAAGGATTTTTGCTTCCTCAGGTAGCTTTTTGCAAACTCCAATCTGGCTTTTTTATGTTTCTGTGTCAGCAGTGGGGTCCTCCTGGGTCTCCTACCATAGCATCCTTTTTCATTCAGATGGCGACGTATAGTACAAGTTGACACAGTTGTACGCTGTGCCTGAAGGTCAGCTTGAATTTGTCTGGAAGTTTATCGAGGGTCTTTATCCACCATTCGAATAATCCTTCGTTGCAATCTTTTGATCAATTGCTCTCTTTCGTCCACATCCAGGGAGTTTAGCTACAGTGCCATGGGCTGTAAACTTCTTGACAATGTTGCTCACAGTGGACACAGGAACATTAAGATCTCTGGAGATGGACTTGTAACTTGAGATTGTCCATGCTTTTCCACAATTTTTGTTCTCAAATCCTCAGACAATTCTTTGCTGCTCTTTCTCTTCTCCATTCTCCATGTAGCGGTCAGTGACACACAACAGAAAGGTTGAGTCAATTTTTTACCATTTTCACTGGTTGCCGGTGTGACTTCTGGTTGCCGGTGTGTTTTTTTAAAAATTTTTGTTAACTATTTACCCATCTTTCTTCCATAAAGGGAAAGTATATAGTGAACACATTTTAGCAGTTATAGAAGAGTTTGCCTTAAAGTGATATTAAATTCAAAAGGATTTTAAGCTATTTCAAATGATGATTAAATCACTAAAGGGTTAAATCAAATAGTTAGTAAAAAGCCCAGACTTTAAGATAAAATCCTTTAATTGAAAAAATAAACAAAGACTACATTTTTGACTATTCCTTTAATTAAAAAATAAAATAAAATTGCCTCCATTGATGTAATCCAGCATCAATCACGATGCACGAACCCCGCCGACCCGCCAAAATAAAAAAAAGTCCAGCCGCACGACGACCACCCCCACAACCACCTGGTCAGGGTTGTGAGGAAGAGGCCCATGTCCCCATCGGCACGGGGACCCCCTCCCAATGCCGAGGGCACGTGGCCTGGTAAGGTGCAGGGGGTGCTCGATCGTTGCCCCCCCCTTTCCTGTCCTGCTGGGCCAGTGCTCGGATCAAGGGCCTGGTAGGACTGTTAGAGGGGAACCCCACGTCCCCCCCCCCCATTTTTTGGGACTGGGGTTCCCCCTTAAAATGCCTACCAGACCTAAAAGGTCTGGTAGGATTTTGGGGGGAACCTCACACAATTTTTTTTCGTTTTAACGTTGGGGGAGGGTCCCTCCTAACATTCCTACCAGACCTAAAGGGTCTGGTATGAATTAGGGTGGGAACCTCACTTTTTTTCTCATTTTTTTCTCATTTCTCTTCTGCAGACTGTAAAATAAACAAAAAAACATTCGTATTCGTTTTAGCTGTAATTCAGAATTCAGATGCATCCGAATCTCCGAATTTCTGAAAATTCGTCCGAATTTCGATTCGTAACGAAACGAATCGCACATGTCTACTAGTCATCTGTGTATGTCTCCACAAACACACAGACACAGCAAGTTAAGCTACTTCCCTCCCCCCTTGCCCCCTCTCCTTCCTTCGCCAAGCTAGTAGATGAACAGATGCTGGAGTCTGCACTGTCTTTTATAATCTTGTAGTGGACAGGAAGTTCATGGAAGATGAGGTGAGAGACTTGGAAGCAGCTGTTCAAAAACATGATGCTGTAAGTGGACACAAATGTAAAGGAATGCTGTATATTTGTTTGATCTGGATTCATTATTGAAAAAAGTCTCATCAAAAGCTTTTATTTTTTTTTTATTTTTTTCTAGCTGTCCTTGTTAGGGAGATCCCTTCCTGGTTATACCAGGGCAAGAAATAAGAGGACAGGGGTGTTACTGGGAAAGGAAGTGCTACTGTTGTGATCTCTGCCTCAATTTTGGATTTTCACTTTGGATTTCTCCTCACTTTCTGTCTCAGTAACAGATGGCCACCAAGTAATGGCCACCAAGATAAATAGAGAGGATGGATATACCTACTGGGGACATAGAATGAAATTAAAACTCAACAAGGGTTCTAACCTTTCCCTTAAAAAGTTTTGCCTGTACATACACTTTACACCCCAGAGCCATTTTTATATTCAGAAATTGATCTTTTCATTTGGCAACAACTTAGTGATTAATTCTAATACATATGGGACATTTTATTGTTTACTGGAATGGACAAAATTGTACGGTATTAACTCTGAAGGGTTATTTTAATTTGTATATATTTTAAAAGCAACAAGAAGTAAAATAATGTTTTTTTTTTCAGCTTCAAATGTAATCATTTTAAAATGATATACTGCAATACACCACCCATTTCCTGGCAAGTATCTGTGAAGACCACCAGTTTCTCATTATTTCAAAGTGATCATATTAAATCTGCGAGTGTTAATTTTGCAATTCTTACAAAAAAAGTTGGCAGTGCAAACTGTGTTGAAGTCATTTACAAATAAATTAAATAGACAATATAATAGTATAGTATAAATGATAAAATTTGCAAAAAACAAACAAACCCAGGAGAGAAGTTGTCAATTAGAGCAAGTGATAGCAAGAAGTTAAACAAGAAAGACATATTAAAACTAAACTTTTTTTCCACTTTCAGGTTTGCTGCAGTAGCGTCTATAAACAAAATACATTGTAATTAGCTGCTTCTAAGCTAGCTACAATGCAAATACAGTACACATATTTGTTCACATTTTAACAGGCACTGTCACAGTGAAAGCTGATTCACACAGGAAAAAAAAAATCCAAATCCAATGCCTGCACTTTTCAAATTTGCAAGTTGGTTTACCCCTTTTGCATTGATTTTGATCTTGCAACATTTGTCAGGTGCTGAAAACTCGCAAAGCTTGCCAAATGCCTCAGTTTAAGTCTATGTAAGTGTGCCATGAAAGCACCCATAGCATTTGGTGTGTGGTTGCAGATGATAGAGGAGTTGCAGCAGTCATGTTCTGCATCTTTTTAGGACATCATGGCTGCAATAAATGTGGCTGCACTTCATACAGTATAGTAGCACCCAGAGCTGTATGATTCCTCTGTCCCCAGCTACAGCAGCGCATACTGCAAAAAAAAAAAAAAAAAAAGGCTGAAACTGTCTATTTACTGTAGAATGGTAAAGCATTTTTTTCCCAAAAGGAAGCTTAAACAATGTAAGTATTGATTATTTTCTTTTGTGCCTCCTCACTATATTAGTTTCTCTTGTTTTTTTTATTTTTTCATCTAATTCGCCAAAATCAAGCTAACAGTTATTGACTTATTCATGTGTGAGTAAGGCCTAATTCTTTATTGCTTTATAAAATAATGGTCAAATGTTTTAGAACACCCCCATTTTTCCAGTTTTCAATGTAATGTAATCAGTTCAAGTCCAGGGTTGCCTGAAATGGTACATAGGTGAAAAAAAAGAATGTTAGGTTAACAAAAACTGAAAAATAATGTACATTTAAAAGGCCTTTTTCAGGGAAGAAGTAATGGGTTAGCAATGTAAGAACATTAAGCCTTGAAAGTTTATGCTAACAATTCCTACAGGTGTCCTAACTTTTGTGGATAACTCACAAGCCCTATGTCTGTATAAAAGCATTGTTGGAACACACTCTGTTACTACACCCTCTTAAGCAATATTCAGACAGTATTGTATTGCAGGAATTAGTATATTGCTCTCAACATGGCAAGAAAAAGGCAATCAACAAAGGAAGACAGACAGACCATTATAACCCTTAAAAGTGTAGGTCCTTCCTTCAGAGAAATTGGAAAGAAAGCCAAGGTAACGGTGAGTACAGTTTCCTACATCATCAAAAGGCACTTGAAAACTGGAGGAAAATCTGATGCGAGGAATCTGACACTGCACTGTTGCCAGCTTTGCCACTCTCCGTTCTGCCCTAACATTGACAAGTCGCTGACGGCCACAATTCACACGTTCAGACCCAGATTTGTGGCTGACAGTCCAGTCTTTAAACACTTTAACAACAGCTGCTCTTGAACATTTAACAAATTCTGCTGTTTTGCTCATACTCGCTCCATGGCTCCAAGCGCCAACAATCATCCCACGTTCAAAGGCTGTTAAATCGCGTTGTTTCCCCATATCTTCAGAAAAAAATCACTTCTACTGTCGTGGTAAACAACCTGCTTCCCTATTTATAATGGTCTGGCCCTCTAGCAACTTCAGCGCAAAATTATAGCTAATTTGCCTACAAACGTCAGGTGGTCATAATAATCTGGCCACTCAGTGTATTGATCATTATACATTATGCTAAGTATTTGTAGAATATCTCTCTTAGCTCCTGAGGAAGGGGATCCATCCGTAAAACGTGTTTAGCTATAAACCCATCTAATAATCATTATTACAATGTAGCCAGTATCGTGTAATATGGTATATGATATAAGATTTATTGAATGGGAGATATGATAATGAGATATCATTGATGGGAGAGAGTGAGATTATTATATGCTTTTTAAGGGCGCCATTCTTATTGATGTATATGTCATTGTGATTATAACTTTTCACAAATATGTAAATAAAGCTTGTTGGATTTCCATATAAGGCACTGTCATTGGGTACCTTAAAAGTCCGCTATTCAGATATCCCTGGGTATATTAACCCATCACACTAAATCTCGATATTCACATTTGTCAAATGTTGTTTACACTTCACCAAACCCAAACTTAAAAGCAAATCTCATTAAAGTTTAGGGGGCAAATCTTGCTAAATTCTGGCCCTTTTTTTAGGGCTAATAGGCAAACTACTATTAACCATGAGATGGGAAGCTGGGCATTGCCATTGGGGAACATACCAATGCAAAAAAAAATTGTTACAAATTCTGTACAGTGAGGAAACTGTGATTTTATGCAACTTCGCAGGCAACATTGGAAATACACAAATCCTTTAAATAACATGCATGGGGAATTCCTTAAATCTGTACATGGTGTTATGGAGCAGTACCATTTTTACAGACAGTCTCAGGGCTAGAGTACACTGGCTGCACATATTTGACTGTGAAATTGATTTTTATTTTGGTTATTTCACTTTCCCACAAACATGACTGGGTATTGAAAGTGAGCACATCTTCTATTTTAGCAACATAGCATAGTGAACAAACACT
This sequence comes from Nanorana parkeri, assembly GCF_000935625.1. NCBI lineage: Eukaryota > Metazoa > Chordata > Amphibia > Anura > Dicroglossidae > Nanorana > Nanorana parkeri. The sequence goes on from NW_017306727.1 coordinate 899,900, forward strand.
TTACAAAATGAAATGGAGCTGCTCAATCTCATTGGGAGCAAACAAAGCATATTTTAATTGTTAAAATATAAAATTATAACCTTTGTGACTGAGCAAAAACAAACAATATGATTTATTAATTAACTATTTCTAAAAAGGAAAAAAGTAGAGTAAAATGCAAATGGGTATTTTTAACTTTTTAATACTGCCATGTAAGCTATCCTGCAGGAGACAAAAAAGTAAGTGTTTTGTCAAAAGTCTTTGCTGCTTTCCATCTATGTTGCCTCAGTAGAATCTGGCAATACAATACTCTTCATCAGTTTTCAAATAGCATCACAGGTATTATGAACAATGTTATGTATAGTGAACAACAATTACAATATTAGAAATACAATACATAATACAATATCATAGATTAAAATATAATTTTACATCGTTAGATGACAAAGCATTTGGAAGTAACAAAAATAAATTTGCAAATGACTTACCGCTTTACTGGAGAAACCTGGAGGCTTCATATTGGTTCTTGCTTGCATCAAGCGGGATCTCAATATTTTCAGCAAAACATCAAAAATAGGCACTCTCATGCAAGCATAATGATAAAACCTTTGCAGATAACTGTGTAACTCACAGTGCAGGGTATAAAAGTGACCTACAGTAACTGCCTCAATAGATACTAGGATGCACCCAGTACTGATGAAATGCTCTCTCAAACGCTGAAGTGTTTGAACCATAATCATCTTTAGCTGGGCCAAACTAAGCATCAGGCTTATATAAGTATAGGAATCCATACTATGACCATACTATGGTCTTCAAAAATACAGTTTGGGTCTACAAGAACAAAATAGACCAAAAAATAGCTAAAACCACCACAGAAAACATGAAAAACCACCAGATCACCCACCACAAAATAACCACTCCTCAAAGCAGATTTATTCCTATACATTTTCTCTTTCAATCAATTACCTAAAAAAAAAAGAAAACAGCATTTAGGGAGCATCACTTAATTGCTTTTAACATTTAACCACAGTTAAAGTAGTGTTAAAAATTGTTTTTTGCAATGCTTATCTAAACTAGACCTTGGTCTGTTAAACACAGGGTTCTGACAACTACAGCTGCTGGCTTGCATGTGCTGGAGAAGGACTCTAGGTTGTATGAGCCATGTGCTAGCTCCTTTTCTGGGTAAACCAATTTTTTTTTCTTTCTACATAAATGTAGAGACTTAGGGGGCTTTGGCAGCCGTGTGAACAACTGAGCCAAGTTCGGCTGATTTCAGAAAATGATATGTAAAGAAAAAAAATGGCATTGGGTCCCTCTCCCGATGCATACCAGATCCTTTAGCTCTGGTAGGAATGTTAGGAGAAATCCCCATGTTAAAAATTAAAAGCAAAAGTGCATGGGGTTCCCCCAAAAGTCATACCAGGCACTTATTTCGAGCACAGGCCTGGCAGGTAAGGAAATGGGGGAGGGGGTGAGCGTGCACCCCCCTCCCTGTGGAAACGGAATGGCTCCAGCGGCCAAAGTGAGGCAAAGGATTAGCCAAAGCTATGGCTATATCCTTCAGCTCCTTTGTGAATTACCCCCTTAGAAATTAGTCACTAGCGGCAGAGTAGATCACCTACTACATGTATTCTGTCTAACTACTTAACTACTTAACTACTTAACTGTCTAACCTACTGACTCATGAACTTTCACTGTATCTGTAGAATGACAAAACATACATAGAAAGAAGATTTTTAAAACGCTAACACACATTGATGAGGTTTTGACATCGAATTGATCTCTTTTATGTGTTTTTGATTATTAAATTGTTAATAATTTTATTGCAGCAGACATAAGTTTAGACAAACTTTGTGTTGGCAAAAAGATAACAGGGTATTATATCATAAATAAACATATATGAAGTTGCAAAAGGATAGCTACAATGCTGACAATAAAATAAATAAATAGTTAATAAATAGGCAGCAGTACAATATCCAGATATATCACAATTTCAACATGCATTTAAGGTGTGGTAGCCATGGAAACCACTTTTGGGTAAATTTTTAGCTTTGTGTTATGATCATTTAATGACAACATATGTTGGCACCAACTCTCTCTGGAGTACTAAAAATAGTTATAAATATATATAAATTGTATTAATTTCCAAGCTTTTTGTATTTTTTTTTAATCTTACATTTTCACTCTTCATTCTTTTAAAACTTCAAAAGATGTAAATCAAAAATAACTGTGGCACTTATTCATCTTTAATGTGCAAATCAAACAAAGAGCTAATACCGCATATAGCCACTCATAACCCCACCAATACATTTAACCATGGCAACAATACCAGTATGTTACATTTATATAGTTGATGGGATCAGGGCTTACTTTACTCATTTCTCAGACCATGGAGACCTGCTTTATCAGAAATAAAATTAAGCTCACTTTAAGTTTAATATGCCAATTGCATATACATTATTACATTATAAAAAGTATATTATTCTACATTAAGATGAAAAATTAACACATACGGCCACTTTATTAGGTACACCTGTTCAATTGTTTGGTAAAACAAATTGCTAATCAGCCAATCACATGGCAGCAGCTCAATGCATTCAGGCATCTAGACGTGGTGAAGATGACTTGCTGAAGTTCAAACCAAGCATCAGAATTGGGAAGAAAGGGGATTTAAGTGACTGAACGTGGCATGGTTGTTGATGCCAGACGGGCTCAGGTTTACGGAGAATGGTTCAAAAAAGAGGAAATATCCCATGAGCGGCAGTTGTGTGGATGAAAATGCCTTGTTGATGTCACAGGTCAGAGGAGAATGGGCAGACTGGTTCGAGATGATAGAAAGGCAACAGTAACTCAAATAACCACTCGTTACAACCAAGGTATGCAGAATATCATCTCTGAATGCACAACACATTAAACCTTAAAGCAGATGGACTACAGCAGCAGAAGACCACACCTGGTGCCACTTCTGTCAGCTAAGAACAGGAAATGGAGGCTACAATTCGCACAGGTTTACCAACATTGGACAATAGAAGATTGGAAAAACGTTGCCTGGTCTGATGAGTCACGATTTAAGCTGCGATATTCAGATGGCAGGGGCAGAATATGGCGTAAACAACATGAAATCATGGATCCATCCTTGTATCAATGGTTCAGGCTGATGGTGTTGGTGTAATTGTGTGGGGGATATTTTCTTGACACACTTTGAGCCTGTGATGCTATCATCTCAATATGGACCAAAATCTCTGAGGAATGTTTACAACACCTTGTTGAATCTATGAAAAATAGATAATCCGCGCTTCTGGAAAAGAGACTAAAGTGGAAATATGTATTGTAAATTAAAACCTAAAGCAGCTCTAAAAGAGAATGGAAGAATCCTTTCAACGATCGAGAAAAATATATATCAAAGCGCTAAAGGTATAAATAATATGAAACTTAGTGCAACCAAGTGATATAGTGAAATTAGGGTTTAGGCGGTCTAGCCCTAAACCAAGTGATATATCTTACATAGGATCATGAAAGAAACAATTAAATTAATAATTCAATTGTGCTGTGGAAAAACAGATAGTGATTGGGACAATAAAAAAATTTCAACCACTGTGTAAAGACATCAAAATATATAACAATATATGAACAATTTTTTTGCGTGGATTGTTCATATATTGTTATATATTTTGATGTCTTTACACAGTGGTTGAAATTTTTTTATTGTCCCAATCACTATCTGTTTTTCCACAGCACAATTGAATTATTAATTTAATTGTTTCTTTCATGATCCTATGTAAGATATATCACTTGGTTTAGGGCTAGACCGCCCAAACCCTTGTTGAATCTATGCCACGAAGAATTAAGGCAGTTCTGAAGGCAAAAAGGGGTCCAACCTAGTACCAGCAAGGTGTACCTAATAAATTGGCCGGTGAGTGTATGTATACATGATAATTTTGGTAAGGCATCACAGCCAGAACCTTCCCCATAGGGAGAGAGGAGGGGATTAAAATGTGTGAGTCCACAACTGGCAAGAAACAGAAATCTAAGAAAATTAAGAATATCACAGGCATTATAAATGGCCACAAGATGGCAAAGATATTTTGTTAGCAAATGACGATTTGAGAAATACTAAGTTTTCCTGGGAGAAAAGCAGATTTTGAAATGTGACAAGATAATAAGTTCTGCAGTGGACTCCTATACTAATTTTTTTAAAAAAAGTATAGATGAACGAGCTCTAGGATTTCTAAAAACGGCATTTTGATGGATTTTACAGAGCAAAACACAAAGGGGGGAATTTATCAAAACTGGAGCAGACAGAAACTAGAGCAGTTGCCCATGGCAACCTATCAGCATCTCTCTTCAGTTTTCTCAGCTGGGATTTGAAAATGAGAGATGGAAGCTGATTGGTTGCAGTGCAAATCTGCTTCAGATTTTGTCTGCTCAAGTTTTATTAAATTCCCCCCAAACTGTCTTCACTCTAAAGAGCCTTCTGTGATGATAAAGATGTCTAATGAACCCCAAACTTCATGGGAAAGTTGCGCTGAATGCAGTTTCACCCTCATTTTTCCAAAACAAACAAGTCTGCAATAAAACAATCTGATTGAAAAGCCACTTCCAGATGTAAAGCAGGTCTTCATAAAGCCCATTAAACTCTATTAGCAGAAGGCAATAAAACTTCTAGCAGAACCATAAATCCTGCTTAGCCCAGGACCTGTACTGCCTGTTAATGAGGCTGGTCATAAATGGCTAATTGATTGTCTAAGCAGATGCTTTTATACTGCCATATCGTAAATAGTTATTAAGGCAGTCCAGGAAAAGTTCCAAGCAAATGCACATCTTGATCTGTTTAGTGACAGGGCCACTTTAAACTAAAAACTAAACCTTAACCTTAAACCTAACACAACTTATGCCCCCTAAACCTTCACCTTAAACCTAACAGTTAACTTTAGCCCCCTTATCTTGAGTCTAATTCTAATTGAACCTAATCCCTAACACTGAGCTAAGGCCATCAGCCTCAAACATAGTTTATCTGATGCCTCAAGTTTCTCCCTTTAAACTCACAGTCCTTGCCAAAATGTCACTGCATGGATCCCCATGGGGCTGAAGTTTGATAATCAGGTTATACCTGTACTGGCTGATGCTAACAGATAAAAAATGGCAGACATTTAGTATGGTTATCATATGTCTTTTACAAAGTAATTTACCAGTTTCTTTGGTTTTTGAAATACATGTGTCCAGTGTCAACTTGTCTCAAGTCAACATGCCATGAAATGCAGTCCTAAAAGGTGACAGTAAACTCTGAATTTGTAACATTATATGTATGTAAAAATAATCTTTTAGAAAGCCACCAATATAGCAGTTTTGCAGAATAGAAGGAATAAATTGTAGTTATTTTTTTAAGCAAAATTAACATTTAAACAAACATCATTATTAAAAGAAGACATTACAAGAGCAAGGGAGGGTTTAGAAATCTGAAATTTTGCTACTATACATTCAAAGAGTGTCTTACTATGGAGGGCTAGTCAATGAGAAATCACTATATATACTGGAATACTAACAAAGATGCAATAATTACACACAGCTGTGTAATAAGATTCCTTATGGAAATCTATTGTAATTCAAGATAGTTACACATACTTTAATTACAGCTAAATGGCTTCTGTTCATTTGAACGTTGTTATTGCAGAAAAGGCAGAAGAATGAGGGAAAAGGGAAGAGTGGAATGAATAAGATCATACCATTAATAAACCAGTTAAAGTGTATTCATAGCCCAAACTCTTTTTTTGGGATAAAGTAGGGAAGAGTTAAATCTCCTGTAATTTTCTTGTCACTGTAACAAATGCCCCCACTAGAAGATTTACCCTCGTCTCTTATTCTAGTGACAACTGTACATTTGAATTGCTCATCAGTGTCTGTTTAAATGATAAATGTCACCAAGACCAACAAAAAGATGGAATCTATCTAGCAGGGTCACATAAAGCAACAAAAATTATCAGGGGTTCTAATAATTTCCTTTGCTTAAAACAAAAAAAGCTATACCAATACTTTAAATGGGCAATACACATTTTGGTATGCAATTTTAAACTTGTATGGTACTAAAGTAAAGACATTTTACCATTGATATTGAGAAAATGTTTTTATTTGAATGAATTTTATTTTAGCTATTTTTTAAGCTTCTAATGACTGCAGTAAATAATCAGTAAGCCATTTTACACCAAATGCTAGCTCCACACATGTGCTTAATACACAGAACAAACCACAAAATTAAAACCTAGTATCATCAAAGGGCCAACACACACCTCCATGCTGGGCTGAGTTGGGGTAAACAAAAGAGCCTTGTATGCTGCATCTGTGACACATAGCGGGTGCATTCTTTGTTATAGATACTGAAAAGCATCCTAAGAAAATGACTTCCATCTCACAGACCGAGCAGAGGAAAACCACAGGCTAAGCTTGACACATTCTTTTTCACTGTAGTATGGTTAACCCTTCCTTTTTTAGCCACCATAATATTCTTCTAAATAGTTTAGCTTTAATGTTTCTGTAATTTAAAAAACATGGATGAATAAATAACCACATTCTATTATTTGTCTGCCTGGAGTTAGGCTTTAAAGAGTTGCAAAACAGAATAAATGGCAACGTTTTGGAACCTGTCCAGTCCCTTCATCACTTTTGTTGCCTGGTGATATGACCTGCTAGAATGAATAAAAGGATTTCGTTTTGAAGAAAACTTGGAGTGCTGGTGAGTGCTGGTGACCATTTATTCTGTTTTGCAAGTATTTGGCGGCGCCATCCACGGTCACTCCAGCACCCTCCCACAATATACGGGGCTTCCCAGTCAGGAGTGCAGTGGGACTCTATGTTAGGCTTTGAAGAGTAACTCCACTTTTGTTGAGGAAAAAATCAATCCCCCCCTGTATGATTAACGTACATTGCAAGGATTCTTTTGTTCTGAAGAAATAACAGTGTGTTGCAGCGCATTCCATTGGCAAACTAATTCCTGAATGGGAAAGTCTGTGTTCATTATAATCAGCTGGTGGACTTTCTGTGTTGTAATGAGAAAAGTTGCAGTGTCGGCATCTCTTTAGTAGAAATTAACTCTAAGGGAGTATCTCATGGTCACCAAAAATGAAATTCCAAATTGCAAGGGAAGCCTTAAATTTTATCTGCATCTTAGTGCCAGCTTACAGTATGTTAAAATCAGTCAGCCAATCACAGGATCATAAAATTACATTTCTGGGGGCATTCTGTACTCCAACTGTGTACAGAATGTCTCCAGGTCGCCATATTGCATTGAATTGTATTGACAGTTTTAGAAAATTACTGCTTCTGCAGTTTTAAATGGAAAGGCAATTTTTAATAACATTTAATTACAAAATGGCTTGTGTAGCAATTACTGTATATATGCTATATTTTTCTTTCCTTTAAAAAAGTTAAATATACAAATAAATAAAACTGATTTCACAGTCAGAGTGTATGAGTTTCAGATTGCAAACAAAATTGAGTGAATGAGAGATTGCGAAGTGTGTAACAGTGCAGGCTCAGTATTAAAAACTGGAAATTAGAGACAGAATATGAGCCTGTAACAGTGACAGAACAAGGGAATGATTATTAATCCTATTATATACCTTTGGATGTTACATTTTGAGTGACTCTGTCTGAAAAATAAAGTGTTAATAACAGACATTACTGCAAAGAAAGAAGATAGTAAATACCTAAAGGCTAAGTTTACCTTGGTACATGTTGTGACAGACTCCGGTACTCAGGATGATCTTTAGCTCCACCCAGCCACTAGTCGAAATCAAGTATAGGGTAATATCAAATTCTGATTTATTGAGCAACTGTACAATCTTTTATACACAAAGTGATTATATAAGATTGTCATCACATCACATACACCTTGCCCTCCCCAGACATTTTGACTGCCCAACCCCACAGGGGTCCAGCTGCTAAAGAGTTCCACACAGCCATAGCAGGGTTCCGGCCAGACACAGGAGAATGTCATTATCCTGATCTCCTTCGGAGTAAAAAGAGAGCTAACGTGGGTGGGGAAGGGGCGCTTACAGTCTTTTGATAAACAGGTTACCCGGTATAACATACCTAAACATAACCCAACAATCCCATGTCTTCACACATGTCCACCTTGTTATGTTACATCAAGTTATGTTGCCTAATTGCATAAATCTTACTTACATATGTTGTTCATAAATGTAATTTTTAAACATTTCAATAAAAATATATTGAAATAAAAATTAGATATATCTGGGAACAGCGCAGATGTTTGAAACAGGATACTAGTCTTCTATTGTGTTTTCTATATGATCAATATAACTTTAGTTAAATACATTTTTTTCTCTGTTTTTGCTATAGAAAACTGCTTCAGGTCTTCTTTAGGAGATAATAAAACTGTTTTAGGTCTTCTTTAGGAGATTGTAAAACTGCTTTAGGTCTTCTTTAGGAGATAATAAAACTGTTTTAGGTCTTCTTTAGGAGATTATAACAGGAAAACATAATATTGAACCTTTGTGCATATATTCCTGTGTATTACTTAACAGAAGAACAGAAAATAAAGAATACAATCTGAGTGAGATCAATAACGTTAACAAGCAAGAAATTGCATAAAGGCTGCTGCTTTGTGTCAGTTATTTATCTAACTTGCATGGAAAGTAATTCATTATTTCAAATCCCAAACACAACCCCATTGCATGCCTCGGCCACTCTTACAGAGAGATTAGCTGTTGGTGTCAAATATGGGTACTAATGTTCTTGATGTGCTGCCTCAATTTTTAGATGGTATATTACCCTGAATGTTAATGCTAAGTTAAGATTGTAATCACATCACATACAGTATGAGGGTTTTGATAATGTAGTACACATTTGATTGTACTGCACCCCTGGACAATCCTACTTTGATCTGAAGGCAGAGTCCAATGTCAGCAATCTATATCTCTGAATTTAGATTTACTGATCAAAGTGACATGTAGTTTGCAGTGTAAGTAACTGCAAACTTCTGTTTAGGATTTTTTCATTTTATGCATAATTTCTCATAATTTTCTGTAACTTGTTAGTTGCAATGCCAGGTTTAAAAAAAGATACACAGAGGTTCTGCAGCATTGTATAGTACATTATGTGAACTGGGAGCGGAACTCCAGGCAAACAGCTAAATTTATATTTGAAATAAATATAATGGAGCTTTTTTACCTGCCAATTGATGAATATTTCTCTCCATCCAGTCCTGTGACATAGCCAGGTAAAGTAAAGATTGTCACCAGCACACCACAGATATTCACAGCAAAAAGTCCTTTAATGACAGATTGCCATTCAGTACACGCGCTTTTGGGGTCTCAAAAGTACCCCTTCATCAGGCTCAGAATGACATAGTCAAATACACCATCACCATTTAAATAGACATCTAAAATTAGACTAAAGGCAGACCCTCCCACTCAATTACAGCACAGACAGAACAATTCCTGCCTTTCTCCGTTTGAAATGGAACTTACATGCTGCAGGCTTGTGGAGAGAAAAGAGCGCGTACCCCATCGCGGCTGTTGACGGCTGAACAACATCAGCCCGTTGTCCGGGAAAGTGGATGCTGGGGCGCGAGGGGACCACCGCCCCCGTCCAACGGCGCAATGCGCCATGTAGACCGCGGGGTGGTTATGGCTTGCGTCACCAGACGGGCATCATTTGTCGGCTCAACGTGCACTCAACGTGTAATGGCGCTGCTATTCCAAGAGCTGCCACTCGATCCGCAGGCTCCAATCGGGACGTTGCACATTGCGCATGCGCGATGATTTATTGTATTTTTTTACAGAAATTCTGGTGTTTACATATTGACATATTGACATTGCTTTTCTGCTTTTAATTTCCAAATTCATAGTACCATTCCTAAATCTGGTACAACATATCAGTGAAGTTCAGTGACACATACAGAAAATAATAAGAGCAGGGCCAGATTAAGGGCAACTGATGCTCTGGGCAAAGCCCAGAAATGGTGCTCCCTTAGCCCCTCCATTGGATAACTGACAAGATATTAAGACTTAAAAAGTGTTGAAAGTGAAATAAACGTTTGAAAATGTATAAACCTTCTTTAGTTTTCTTCGTCAGCCCCAGGAAAAACCCCACAACTATTTTAAATAAAAATGTTTTCATTTTATGTATTTAATGGATTGAGCATTGATCAAAATTAAGCAGCTTGCTATTGATTTAGAAATAATGAGGAAAATAACTTTGATAAATAATAATGAAAAATAATTATTTTTACTGTATATTTGTTTCTCACTCTAAGTTAACGATTCTCACTTTAATGTTTACAAATTCTAACTTTGACAAATTAAAAAAATTACTTACATTTTTTTAACTGCATAGTCTTTGATCATGTCCTCTAAACTAATTTAGTGTAAAAAATCTGCTTCTGTACTTAGCATAGACAAGGCATCCAGCCTGTGTTGTCGTATAGTTGTTCTTTCATGATGTATTATATACTTGAGTTGAGTAAGGAATGCTTAGCTGTGAAATTTCTGACCACTAATGTTAAAAATATTTGCACATTCAATTTTTTCTTCCGAAATTATTTTATAAGATTCGGCATGACTAACATGGTTATTCACTAAATGGTGAAGAGTTTGGAGAAGGCAGGAGAAGTGAACAATCTAGGACAACATAGCTGATTTGGAAAGATTCTCCAATTCAGCTCACTTTCCAGTTCAGCTATGTTGTCCTAGATTGTTCACTTCTCCTGCCTTCTCCAAACTCTTTACCCTTTTGTGAATAACCCTGTAAATCTTGATTTTAGAGTTTTGTTGTACAGAACTTATGGTGCACACATGAGGGAAACTGCTGAAGATCGACAGAGATTTATGTCCAAATCCCCTGGGTAAGGATCAAATCACTTTTGAGAACACTGAGAGAGATGAGGACGAAGGTAGATGTGCCCCATAGAAGTCTATGAGGCTGTAATGCTCCTGTGTGGCCTGGAGAGAGAAGAATTGTGGCCCAGGATGTAACTAAGCAACGGAGGCCGTGACAGTCGGATCTCGGTAAGTATGCATCTGGGAAAGGAGGCAAGGGGAGGTATTAGTTAGCTTTAGACAAAAGGGCCAAAAGGATAAATGGACTTTTGTTTTAACCCTTTCGCTGCCACCGATGTAAGGCTTACGGCGGAAAACAACTGTTTTCAGCTGGCCACGTCAGTAAGCCTTACATCAGTGGCATTGAGCTAAAGGGACCATGAACTTATACCAGAACAGTTCCCCCGACGCTCACTTGGATCCCCACTGCTTCCCCCCGCCTGTATGGGCTGAGTCAACGGGCATCCAAGGAGAAATGGGTGGTCGGGGGCAGAGAGTGCTGCATTAGGGCTGAAGGGATGAGAGCCGCCAGCTGCCAAATCCATAGATTGCTCTGTGATGTGTGTGTGGCCGAGTGGGTTGGATTGCCAAGCAGAGGTTAGGTAAATATCTGTGATATGTCTTGATGCTCTGTGTGCAGGGCAAACACTGGAGTGATCAGCTGATCACTCCAGTGTTTGTAAACACCTGGGGACACATAGTACTATGTGTCCCCAGTTATGGATGAACAGGAAGGGCTTTATGTCACTTCCTGTTCATTCATAAGTTTCTCAAAGGGATGTAGCCTTAGTATAGAGGCTTCTACCCATTCATAACTGGATGACAGTAAATGTTTTACTATCACCAATTATGAATGGGAAGCATCTGTTATGAGTGCTTTCCATACATTGAGTGTTGAGGCTGCAGACAAAGAGATTGAGGACTATGTGTCCTCAATTTCTTTTTCTATTTCAAAAAGGAAATGTCAGCGAACTGTAATACCCCTGATATTTCTCAAAAAGGCCCCCCCCCGCCTCAACAGTAAAAAATAAATAAATAATAATAATTAAAAAATAAAACACAACCCCTCTCCCCCACACCCACATATTATACAAGTGCAACAGTGTGTACCATATTGTGGTGTATGCAATGCACATTTGCTGTGGTGCATTGTTAGAACACATTGCAGTGCTTGGTTTTTTTCTTTTTTTTTCTTTTCAAAATAACATTAGTTTAATAGTTTAACTGTGGCAGTGTGTGGCAAAGCGTGACGCATTGCCATGCATTGTGATACCCTGTGTTGCGATTAAATGTATTCCTGTATCGTTTTATCACAATACACATGCCAACACAGTGCACAATTTTTAACATAAGTCACCTATTTACAGTTTTGCGTTTCTTAATTTTTTTTACTGTTTCGCAAAATTTACAAATATTTGTTATTTATTAACTCAATACAGTTTTATCTTTTAGATTTAGATGGAAAGGTATTTTTTTGTGCACTGATACTGATTTTAGTATGCTTTTAACAATTTAATTGTGTATTTTTATTGGTTTAATATTGATTTGATAAACATTTGCGCAATTATCGCAGGACCTGCAAAATTAGTAGCACCATCTTTTTATTCGGGCACGTACCTTCAGAAAATAGATAATTTGGGGGGTCTTTTACAAACGCTAGCAATGCAGCAGTAGAAAGATCAAAACGATAGGAAAAATTGCAAAAATAGTGTGGCCAGCTTAGGTTAATAGCATGCTGGAGGGATTGGCAGTAAAAGTGTTAAAGTGCACTTATCCTTTAAAGGAGAACTATGGGGTAAGTGTTTTTCCCCATAGTTCTCCTAAGGGTCGTGGGAGGACATAAACTAGCATCGTCCCGTGACCCAAAGCTCAGTATATTGAGAGCTACAGCTCACGGTATACTGAGACCGCCGCAGCCGGGACGGATCCCGACATTACTGTTGAGATCCACCCAGCTGCATGAATGACAGCTGGCTCTGCCTATCTAGAGGCAGAGCCAGCTGTACCCGCCCCTCCTCTGTCCGTGCCACCAGTCAGCGCTGGAGGATCGGAGAGGGGAGGAGGGGGGGGGATCCCTGCAGGGAGCCTGAGTGGCAGTCACGGCTCTCTGCAGGGACATGATCGAGAAGTGAGCGAGCGACGGTATGCGTTCGCTCGCTTGCCGATCTATTGAGCAGACGTGTGACAGTTTCATTGTTAAACATCGGCTCGAACTATGAGGTTGAGTGAAAATCACTCACGTCATAGTTCTCCTTTAAGGGCATGATCACTAGGGGAAAAAAAATCTGTGACGCTCCCTTCTCTTGGTACCCTAAACCCTATATGTAAAATTAAGTAAGAATACTCTTATTGGTGGGTGGCTAATTTTGTTTGATTATGGATATGCCAGAAGAATTTAAAATCCTTGATCATTTTCTAATACTAAAGCCTGTAACCCCCTTAGTTATGCTTAAAGGTATATCAGTAGGCACAAAGGAGCGAAACAAACAATGTCAACCATTAGACATTTTACAGTAGACATCTCAACAGGCACAATAGAAGTAGTCTGTTTCTCTTCCTTACACCTACAGAACAGTAGTTTCTGTACTTTTTTTGGAGAATGGGTACATTGTGCCATTCTGAGCAACATTATAGCCACTTTTTTATTTAATTTATTTTGGCTCCCCATGCCTGTATTTAATCACAGAAAAGGCAATATAGATTTAATCACATTCCCTATGGGCCATTTTACTATAATGAAAACATTTCATTTCCATCCTCATTAGCCTTGTTTTCTAAGTACCAGTCTCATTTTATTACCTATAAAGGTGTATTTTTCTGACTATTGCGGCTGAATGAATATCCTAAAGCTCTTCAAAGATGTGTTTTAAAAGAAGTCATAAGACAAGACCGAACTGTGCTTACTTACTGACATTGTATTGGCAGATTTATATGCCTTTATAGCTAAATAAAGGCCACATACCATAAAGCTAATGTTACTCATTTGTATTGTGATCTATTCCATGGTTTCCTGCATTGAAAAAAAAAACTGGTATGAATTATTTCCTTGTTCTTTATTCTGAACAGAGGTTTTTAGTCCATTACAGACTTAAATAAAGACAGGGAGATGCAGTACACAGTGATACATAAGATATGACAATTAAGGGCTGCTTTTTTTAAAGCCAACACAGACCATAGCAGTGTTGATAATGCATTAAATTGTTACAGACTGCCACAATGGCTAGCTCCTCATTGTTGCTGTTCCTGAATTGTTTGTGACCATTTGCTGGTAGAAGACCATACGTACTCAGAGCTCCCCATTCTGTGTCTGAACAACGTTAGAACCAAATTGCTAACAGGGAAAAGAGACAGTGTTGTACTATTGCAGGGTGTTCAAACTGTCTCACACCCCTCAATGTGCTGTGTGGCTTTTATGTCTGGTTTTCTTAGTGTGTCAGTGGAACTTGTCATTGGAGGGGCAGTAAAGATGGCCTACAATTGCAAGAAGTATAACTACTTGTGTAGATGGGAGAATATAACATGATTTCAGTTTCATTTAGTTTGAATTTAACATCAGTCTGAAACACTTCTGAGTTCGTTAACAGGTGTTGTCTGATCTGCACATGACCTCATTATGATCTGCAGTTGATTTTCTTCTGATCTGCAGTTTACTTCCTTCTAAGATGCTTTTGCATTTTCGTTAACTTGTATGGAAAGAAAAGCAGTCCTGAAACAAACAAAAGCCCATATACATCAGCCCTAAATCAGGTCCTGAATGTATAAGTATTCCTGCTACCAGTACAGTGATAATAATACAGGATAGTTCAGTTTAGGGTTATTAATTTGGACCTTTATGGGGTGCACCCAAACAGCAAAAGTGGTTGGATTAATAGATGGTTCCACCTCATATTTCCTTGATAGTTCTGTCCTGGGGCGTATCCCCATCCAGAGATCACAGCCACCGTTAGGGTACTGAGGAGGATAAACCTACCTGCAGGCTCAAACAGCTCTCTGCCGGCTCCCCCTCATGCCAGCTAGCCATTCAGTGATGGGCCCCTACATACACAACTCTGCCGAAACTTCAGATTCCCCTCTCAAAGAAAGGCAATGCCATGCACTGCTATGCTGTTGCCTTGGCCAGGGTGGGTGGCATCAATGTCATTTTTGGGAGCACCTACTGCTCCTATTGTTGTCTCTGACCCAGCCGACAGCTCTGCTCTTTCTGTAGGCTGAGCTCCTTTCCTGCAGAGAGTGGTACATAGCCAGTGCACTAAGCAGTTCCTCCGCTCCCAGGCATCAGCTCTACACAGGGCCACCTTAGTTACAGTGAGCTATGGAGTGATTGTGTGGAAGAATAAATAACAATTACAGTCCATGTGTGCTCTGTAATGCCAGCAGGCACTGTTTTTCGGAATCTTCATCCAATTTTCTAATGGTTAATAGGGTAAAATTGTATAAAAAAAAAAAATCTAAGGAGCAGGATGGAATATTTTTCTTGAAAGAATGAAATTCAAGGCAAGGTCACATGGTCAGCTCTTGCAACTTTAACTTGTTTTTTGCTGGGTAAATGTGTTCTGCTGTGGTTGACATTGCAGCTCATATTGTTGTTTGATGGGACAGTATTTTCTTATGTACATTAATATTGCTCTATATCCAGGCATTATATTACTAGCATATCAATCATTCAAGTATTAAAGGGGTTCTAAACCCTCCCGTTTTTTTGCCTATATCTACTGCTATCAAGCAGTAGATATAGGCAAACAGTTTAAAAAAAAAAAAAAATGCTATAACAACGGTTTAAACTTACCTTTTTTTCTTTGCGCGCTCCCGCCCGAGAAAACAAAACTGTTCGGGCGGCCGCAAAGCATCTTGGGGTGGGCGCATGCGCAGTTCGGATTCTTGGCCGGGAGACGAGCAGAGACGTAAGGTAAGTCTTTGGACGCGTTAACCTGCATGCAGACACCGCTGGATCAGAAGTGCCTGCAAGCATCATTTAAGGTAAGTGCTAACATTCACATTGGGGGGAGGGAAACATTTTTTATCCTTTAATGTCACTTTAATGGTTCTAATAGGTTTCTTTAACCAATTTGTTTCCCTTAACTTCCCACTTACAGGTGATGTACTTGGTAATTGGGGATTGTGCAGAAGTTTGTATGTGTCTGTTAGACTGTTGCTTGGGGACTTTGTGGGTACGAGGACTGTGGCATATGTTACCATGTACACAGTGGGTAGGCAATTTCATCACACCCACAGTTCACCTCATTACTCTTCTCTGGATGCCCAAAGCTGAACCACCAAGGAAAAAGGTTATCTACAAACCTGGTTCTGCTACCTCACTAAAGTCCTGGCTAATGGATACATACATACATATACTGTATATAATAATATAATTGACAGACAAATGTCACTGCTCCCAGCCCACATTAAATTCTTGGCCTCTGGAGTTCAGCTGGCCAGACAGAAAGAGTCTGACCATGCTCTTTGAAATCAACAAGGAAGCAGAAGGTCGCACTCCAAAGACATCAAGTTTTATTGAACTTTAATGAAACTGGACACAGCACACTGCAGCCCCGCCTAGGACTACCCCTCTCTAAAGCATTTCATAATCAACCGTGTTAGAAAGGGGTGGTCTTAGGAGCGGCTGCAGTGCGCGATGTCTGTTCTCAATAAAGTTTCATGAGATCTGACATTATTGGAGTGCAGCTTTCTGCTTCCTTAAATATAAGTTAATTGTTTTATCCCCAAAGTATTTGTAATATACACAGTCTCCTGAGTCACAAATACATGCCACATTGCACAACCAAGCAGGTAAAAATTATGTGTTGTTGTTCCTGTGCTTCTTCTTTATTTGCAGCCTAATGGACAATGGTTCCACACTTTCTGTTTTGTCCAATGAACAAAAAAAAAAAAAAACCCAGGAAGCTGTAGAGCTAAGTGATAATCCTTTTTCAGCAGTGTGGCAGAGATTATGAATCAGTGGCTATATGGCATAACAAATCCAGTGGAAATAAAACAGTTGACGTATTTTAGCTGTGCATTTAGCTGTTTGCTTGCATTTCCACTCATATATAGTTAAGGAGAAGAAATACACAAACAAAAAAAGCTATGGAAAAATAAGGTACATCTACACTTTGCAAATATTTCAGGTGGAAAGCATCGTCTGTTTCTGTATAATCAGAGTGTCTCTGTCTGAAGTGTTTTCACTCTTTACAAATCTTTTGTTCTCTCCAACTATTAAATATCTCCCTGCTGCTCTGGTTCCAGCTGTTGTTCTATTGAATCTTAGCAAACCCCAGTCTTGAAAGACAGGCAGATTTATCTTATCAACAATGACAGCGCATTATAAATCCTGATTCTGGCTAGGAGGATAGATCAATAACTCTACAAAATAAATATTACCCTTTATCCCTTGGGAATTTTAAAAGCAGCAATCTATCATAAGTTTCAGTTTCTTGAATTGAAATTTACATGCAACTGCATAGAAAAACTAGAAAGGTAAAAAATGGTCTATCGCTAGGACAAAAACATATTCTGATATCGCAAAACTTTGCAAAGTTTATAGAGCCCACAAAGCATATAGCCAATGATCAGGCTGATAAGCATCAGTATGCAGGTCATGCGTTATATAAACAATTCAACTTAAAGGAACACTAAACTCAGAAGTTAAATCTTAAAAATGCATTCAAGTACCTTAACTAATAACAAAAATGTATCGTATTTGTGTATCACTCAGCTGTAGATCCTCAAATCATCTCTGAATTGGTGCTGACACTGTCCTTCCTTCTGGAGGGTGGCTACTTTTGTTCCCCATGGTCCCTGTGTGTGTTGTAAAGTAGCCACCGCTCCAAGCTCACTCCCGTGATGTACTACAATGCCAATACAAATTAGTAAACTAAACCTGAGATTATAGTGCATCATGGGAGCAAGCCTGGAGTGAAGGAAGGACAGTGTCAGCACCAATTCAGAGATGATTTGAGGATCTACAGCTGAGTGGAGCACAAATAAGATGCATTTTAGTTAATAGTTAAGGTACTTGAATGCATTTTTAATATTTAATTCCTGAGTTTAGTATCACTTTTACCAATATGGTAGTGCTGTCTTGTTGCAGACTGCCACGTAGGACAGAACAACAGGTTTACTTTAACATAGCCCTCAGCAGCACTTCCTTTCACTACCCCACCATTTCATTTGACTTGCAGGAGTGAAAGAAAAGGCCTGTGTATGCAATGAGTTACTGTAGTCATTTGTATAAGGCTAAGGGCTCCCTGCATCAGAATTCTGACTGGTTCAGTGCTGACATATTGTCAAATCACCTGCTTCTCTGTACCCAGAAGCAGAGGCGTAACTAGAACCTTCAGGGCCCCGGTGCAAGAAACCATGAAGGGCCCCCCCAGAACCGCCATGGCACCGCATGGTTAACAGGAAGGCCGCCAAGGTCCCCAGCAAGCGCGGGACCTCAGGCAGCCGCTTGTTTAAAAATGTAGTGCCGGTGTTCTGTCGAGAACGCCTACCCAGTATCTACGCTTACGTACAGACGGGATTACCGAGGAAACCGGCATTTATTTACAAAGTATTCGTTTGTAATGGTTAATTGTGACCGGTAATAATATATCATGCATGGCAGTAAATGATGGATGGCAGTGAATGAAGGATGGAATATTATTAACGGTCACAATTAACAATTTAAACGAAATACTTTGTGAATAAATCCCTGTTTCCTCGATAATACTGGTCTGTGCACAAGCGTAGATGCTGTGGTCGGCAAAATCGACTACGTCGGCTTTCTCGACAGAACACCGGTATCTGCGTTTAGTGTTGGGGCATTTTCTCGAGTATAAGCACTCGTGAAAATGCCAAGTATTGGCACTGGTGTATCCCTACTTAAAAATATAATGCATTGCTGGGACTTGTAGTCCTACATAGTTGGTGCTATTCTGCATTGCTGTATAATATATACAGCAATGCAGAATATCACCAGCTATGCGGGACTACAAGTCCCAGCAATACATTATAATAAAAGTCAGCACTACAGAATATCACCAGCATCCCACCCCCCACACTTCCCCGTGCCCCCCTTCCCACTCCAGACTTACCTTTCCTCTCCTGCAGGGCCCTCTTCCTCATCTCGGCGGCCAGGGGCGGGGCTAAGAGGAGAGGGTCCTCACACAGCAGAATGTGCTGCCCGGCGGTGCCTGCAGCACATTCTGCGGGACTGGTGACAGCCTCTCCATCACCGCCGCACAGCCACCAGTACATGCTGTGGGTGGCTGTGTGGCAGGGAAGGAGCGGCACAATCTCGGGGGGGCCCTCTTCTTCCTCGCTGGGCCCCCCCAAGAGGTGGAATGCCAGGGCCCGGTCGCAATTCCGAACGCTGCGACCCTGGTAATTCCGCCAGTGCCCAGAAGTATTCGGCATTTACATTTAGGTTCTAAAAAAAAAAGTTAAAAAAATTGTGACTTGTCCATATACTATCCTACAGTAAAAATAACACAACATGTAAATCATATTCACAATTACTTAATCCTTGGTTATTCCATAATACATTGCATACAAGATCCAATACACAGTAGGTATTTTACACAATGCCTGGAAATTCAAAAGTGAATTATGGAACATATAGCTGCTCTTTTCTAATATTATTTTCAACTATGCTTTCTCCCTAAACAAACGACCGATAATTGAAATATATGTGATGTGCAAAATTGGAGGAAAACAGTGATTTTGATAATGCTGCAGAACATTTGTTAAACAAGCAAGTACTATCTGCCAGAGAAGAGCATTTGGGATGTATTGTACCTAACATAATGTAGGATACTATTTTTCACAGCAGTCTGACGTTTCAATGGGTTGTGTTGTGAATTAAAATTGTGAAAAGCTGATTTAAGACAAGGTTGAGTTAGGGTGACAAACACTGTGCATACATGGAGGCAAAATATTTTTTTAAGCTTCTCCGGTTGGAAGGTGTATGGGATCTGATAATTACCTTTAAAATCTATTTATAGATTTTGTTTCTCTATAAAGTCTTGCATTTATTTTCATAACTTTCGAACAAAATGAAGAAGCAAAGACAAAAAAATCTGCTATTATGACTGAATGACTTAATGTACATGTCTACAATGTGTATTTTGTCTGACCCTTAATCCATTTTGTGACCAGTGGTCATTGAAGCTAAGATACCCAGGGCTAATTAGGCAGTGTAGGCATGCATTAGTTAATTTTACTATTTTGCATATCTAAATAAATGTTATATACTTTTTGAAAGGCTTTATATTTATGTTATAATTATGTCTTGATAAAGATGGCCTGTGCCAAATTGACAATAAAATGCTGATGCATCTAGAGTGCCTACACTTACATTAGACTTGTATGGATATTTCTGTGGATATATATAAATACACTGAGTGGACAGATTATTATGACCACCCCATCAGTACTTCGTTGGGCCACGAGATGACTAGCTTGCAAAAAACACAAAGAGCTTATGAAATATGTGTTTCTAAATGTTGAATGCTTACACTAATACAGAGATGCTTAGGAACGAAGGACCGGGTTTTCAAAAAAGCCTAAGCTTTAAATATGGACATGCTTGATATATTGTTGTAATTTAAAAAGATACTGTTGGCCGATAACTATAATAAAGAACATTTGTTCAAATTGCCCATAACTGAAATAATTTTTTGGTGTAAGATCTCCCTTTAATAAATCACAAGAATATTACTTTGTTCAATTATTTCACAACATGCAGCATCTTAAAGTCCCATCTCATGACTGGATATAAGAATACATAATATTAATTTGCAGTGTTTCATATTAACCTCAATTTAAAAAAATATGTTTTTGTCACGTGAGTGAGTACGTACAGCAAAACCACAATAAATTCCCTCTGATACAGTTACCTTAATCTTTTACCAGGTTACCTGGTGTTGGGACTCATGGCAGGAAAAGATCTTTGCAGACAAAAAAAAATTGTTCAGGTAGGATATACAGGCACGGTGCTGTTCTCAGGGATATAAATAAAAAATAAATTACAAATTGAAATAACCAAACCCACAGTAAACTCACTTAAGATGGTGGCAGTAAACACTATCACCCAAAACACCCACAGTGCAATAAAATACATCTTACGATCTTCCCAGACCTTTGGTACAGATGTAAAGGCTAATACCTTAGCTAGTCAGCTTATCAACTTTCCCATCAGCATGATAGCTCTCCAGGTATTCCCATAGTACAGTGATTCCCAACCAGTTGCTTGGGAGCCACATAGGTCCCCATCTACCTTTTATGTGGCTCTCAAGTCATGATCACAGAGAGGAGGAATGGTCCTATGTGGGACTGAACCCTGTTTAAAATACCCAAACAGGAACATCACTTTTACAGTGAATTGCTATAATACATCTAAAGTAAATTTCAGACATAATTAAACTTCTGATTGGTGGACCCATCTGAGGAAGATCCTTTTTCTTTAATTAGAGCAGGTAGACATTTGTTTGTTTTTCCAGAACAGGGTAGTTTATTTTTAAGAAGCCTTCCATTTCCATTCTATTCTTTAAATCAGTGCAATTTGTGTGTACAATCCTGCTTTTAGTACTGATGTTAGCAGCACCCTCTTCTGCAGCAATTGATTCAATAGTACTTATTTGGTTTGCCTTGTGATAGCAAATGAAAATCAGCTGCTGCTTTTATATTTTAGTGGATATCACTAAACAAACTTTTCAGAACAATAATTATGACTTCTCTTCCATAAATGCTTTAAAGAGTTTTATAGGATCTTTTTCTATGGTTTGATAAATTGTTTAAAGTTTCTGGGGGCGACTTAACTGCATCATCATACATTGTTTGCCCCTCTAGCATTTGGTGATTAAATGTGCATTAGCTGTGTGGAAATGTACCTAAGGTAAAACATTCTAATGATTCTGAAATGATAACTCACTGTTTTATTTGAAAACTGTAACGAAGGGCCTTACATTTAGAACCTCACAAATACAATTTGAACAATGGTTGAAAAGATGTGTAATTTTATTTTTCCTGCAAGTTTTTGTTGTCTTTGTTAGGAGTCAAGGGTTTCCTACAAAAAGGTTCAATTCCTAAAGTGTTGTAAAAGGTACAAGAATGGTTAGCATGACATTTATACACAGCGGCCACGTTTACATTTCTTAGCCCATTTATTTTTGCTATAAGCTTTGATTCTGTTCCCTTCAGTCCCTTTGTAGTCATTGCCTGTCCATCTATCCTGTCCATCTGGGTGTGTTGGGGTGAGGCCGTCTGAAAGGAAGGGGGGTCCATATAGTTGGCTGCACCTTGAACAAGATTGCTGGCTGCTCTATTGAACTCTGGATGTTAAAGGTCTTACCAGTTAAAGATAAAGACCAATACCGGCTACAAACGACCTACTACAATATCTATTTGAGATATAAATCATGTGATGTTAGGACGGAAAATGATTGATTGACCTTTGGTAAGGCGGCTGTTTATTTAAAATATTCAGCGTTCAGAATGCTGGGGGGAACTTCCGTTCTGCAAGTGCCTTCATCCTCCTCCCTCTGTGTTCTATGGAGTTGCTCCCTGTTTGCGTTCCTGTGCTAGGAGTACAGAATTACGTAAGAACAAATATACTTTTAAAATATATTAACGTCTTCCCTACAAAGTTGTGGTAATTGTGCCCGGGTGATTTCATATGTATTTTGACTGTAATCTGTGTATAAGTTAGGGTAAAATTGTACATAGCTGTTAAATATATTTTTTCAAGTGATCTGATTGATACCCTTTGGGGGAGGCAATATGTGCAGCAGACAATGTGCCTTGGAACTTCTCCTAAAGAATAACTGTATTTTTAGTATAGGATAGTACTAGTCGCACAACGATGATGTCAGACCACATACAACTTATCTCTGTGATTGACATGTCAAAACAAAAAGAAAACGGTGCCTTTCCCTTGTGTAGTATTGAAGATGATCACACAAACTGTCAGATGGAACTCACACTAGCTGCTCAGATAGACAGCGTGCTATGGCAGTGGCTGAACGTGTTTTTGTGGACATGCCCCCTTTTTCAGAGTCGCTGTGATCGAGCCTGTATTGGTTGCAACAATAGAAGGGGGCGTTCTGAGGCAGGGCTCCAGTGTGCTTTGTCCAGATTAGACAAATTTGTATGTCACCTAATGTTATCGGTGTACGACTTCCTGCTTTCCTATTGAGTTTATAAAGCATGGTTGGGCTCCCCTTGGTTGGAACCCAGAGTGCTAGAGGCAGGAGATTTTCATACATCTTAGAGCAGTAACATATCTCTACATGTACTTTTAGTATATTTATGCTTCATATGACTCCATATAACACCTGGTTTTCACCATTACCCTGATTTGTTTATTCTATATATTTATTTATTGCCGATTCATTTTAAAAGGTTTATATTATTCACTGATAAAACAAATGATCTGCACTATCGAAAAAAAGGGGAGAAAAAGAAGAAAAACTGGACTAGCTACAAGCTGCTAAACTCAGGCTCTAAGCCTCAAAAGGTTAATTGATCGATGGTGTAGCGCTATAAGACCTGCCATACCTTGATAACGTCTTGTGACGAAACGCGTCGGGGGCAGGCCTCTATTTTACGGCACATCAACAGTCTGAAGAGTACTCTGTATCTTGTAGCTGACCAGCCAGCGATATTCCTTTATTTTTATTGGCAACGCTATGCTAAGCGTTTTTTATGACATTTAATAAACTTCTGGTTTGATACACTATGTGCACTTTGCTCTGTCCTCTTTTTTTCTGGATCTGAGCACCAATCCTGAGATTTCGAATCGTGAGGGCCCCTGGAAACTCTATAGGAAATCCCTTCACGGCCAAGTAACGGTTTCCTTCCTGACACATTGAGGCAAGGAGGGAACGTAACATAGGACGGAGCGCTGTGGCCCCTTTCCTGGAATACTAGACAGCTTTCGTTCTTCCGTCATCTGGAAATTCTTTTATGGCAAAGGAACGGTTTCCTTCCTGACACATTGAGGCATAACATAGGACGGAGCGCTGTGGCCCCTTTCCTGGAATACTAGACAGCTTTCGTTCTTCCGTCATCTGGAAATTCTTTTATGGCAAAGGAACGGTTCCCTTCCTGACACATCGAGGCGAGGAGGGAAGGTAACATATGACGGAGCATCGAGGCCCCTTTCCCGGAAAACTAGACGGCTTTCGTTCTTCCGTACAGTTTAGGACTGTGGGTTTTTAACACACACACTCATATTATGTATTCGTTTTAACCACTCAGTTCATCATGGTATACTACTCTCTTCGAAGAGAGATTCACATTTTTTAAATTTTCACTTGTTACACAGTGTTCACACAGATATATATCACACATTGATACGTTGTTTAGAGAGAAGACCAACACATTCAAAGGTTTCATTTATTTATTTATTCATTTATTTATTACATTTTTCACAACACTGTGTTTTTTGGTAACCACACCGTTAGGCTTATAGCGTTACACCATCGATCAATTATATTATTCACTGCCTGGCTTGAGTGGGTGATAGGAAGGGTTTGGTTGCTTTTGTGGATTTTCTAGACAGTGTTGTCAGTTTTTTAGGGGTGGTTATGGATATATACGTATTGTTTAATACATTTGCCAACATTTTTGTTTTAAATTTTATATATTTTATTGGAAGATATGCAGATTGTGGTATCCTTGTTTACAATTTTCTTTCTCAATATATACCCCGCTACATCATCCCCTGCCAAATTGAACACTTATCTGTTCCCACTCCTCATAGATATTCACTGTGCGGCCCACTAGGAGATGCACAGCCCCTTTGATGAAATGTCTCCTGGTCAGCCACACGTGCGTAGTATTCATTTCTTTGGAAAGGTAATCAAACATAAGGACTAATCATTGACTGCCTTTCTATAGGAATGAATGGGGATTCTGTCTCTCAGTGAAAGTCCAAGTGACATTCTGCATAAGGAGTGGGAGAGAGGATCTGAAATACTCCTGTTACTTAATCATGTGTATGTAAAATGAAACTTGAGCTATTGGGCACTGTAAAAACAGGAATTAAATAGATACTGGAAAACACATGAAAGGTAGCCTAAGGATCCAACTGTTAAAAAGAAGATAATGAAATATCAGTATGCAATATTTCATATTTGAACGACTAAAAGAAAATATTTTTTTTTCATTGTGTTTGATAGTACTATACTTCATAAATTAATGAAATGTGTACAAAACCAAAAACCTTCCTTTTAAGAGTTTATGTCGACATTGAGCATGCCATGGATCTATTGATGGGAGGTTTATGTCAAATACATTTACCACCATCTATTGTCTATGTCTAGCTTTCATCATTTTGTCTTTTCACTGAGCTATCACTCCTCTTACTAGGCTTTGTACTTGCAAATAACAGTGATATTCAGTGTTATAATTCCCATTATAGCAACACAATACCAGAACAGGGAGCCATTAAAGAATATTACTAAGCAAAGCCCTTTACTGCTGTAAACAAATACCTTCTTTATTTTCAAAAGTAAGCCCGAAAACAACTTCCAGCATAAAATGAGCAAATACAAATATATTTAACTTTAGTGGTGCTCACAATAATGTTGCATTTACTGCAGAAGGAAAAAGTTCATTTTTACATATTTATTCTTCACATTTAACAGTGGGATTTCAAGGATAATAAAGTTTTACATTTAGGGAGCCCCACTGAGAGATAAGGCTTGACGTTCTGCTTGATTTTGTACTGCAGGCAGATATCCTGCTGACTTCAGAATATCTTAACTCAATCTCCCAAAAATGTTCATTTTATTATTTTGTCACTTGGAATTTAGTTTGGATACCACATCTCACTTTTAATTAACAATCCCTTGACTGAGCAATGTCAGAAAAGAAGATAGAGTAAGGTGACTCCCAAAGTCAGAGCCGTGGATTAGATAAAGAAAGAGACAGCATGGTGAAATGGGTTTTGCAAGGGAAAAACAGCCTTTTCTTTCTTTTCTTCCATCCCGTTAGTCGAAACAATGACATTCTGATGCCATACATACTTTATATTGATCACACTCTCAGCTGCACAACTGAAAGAAAATTCATTGTATATAACATCCCACATATTTCTGTGTATATGAAAGCATTATGTGCATTGCATTGCTTACAAAGTTAGCATGCTGTATGCTCAAGCACAATGTCACAGTGTGTGATATTGAATCATTTTGTTCGAAGCTCAATCAAACATACCAATGCTAGGTGACATAATATGAACAGTTAACCTATTAATACATACCATTAAAGGAGAACTATGAGGTGAGTGCTTTTCACTCATCCTCATAGTTCTAGCCGACCTGTGACAATGACACTGGATTCCCCCCTCCCCGCTCCGATCCTCCAGCACTGACTGGCGGAACGGGGGAGGGGGCGGGTACAGCTGGCTCTTCCTCTAGATAGGCAGAGCCAGCTGTCACTCACGCAGCTGGGCGGATCCAGACATAATTGCCGGGATCCGCTTCAGCTGCGGCATCTCAGTATAGTGCAGGCTGTAGCTCGCGGTATACTGCGGCGTCTCAGTATACCGCGAGCTCTAGCTCGCGGTATACTGAGCTTAGGGTGACGGGAGGACGCTAGTTTGTGTCCTCCCGTTACCCTAAGGAGAACTATGGGGAAAAGCCCTAACCCGATAGTTCTCCTTTAAGTTAGCAAAATGATGTGAGGAAACCAAAATTCCCCGGTCAAAGGCTCTACCTTATAACTTTTACTGTCAGGTTAATTACAAACAGAAAACCAGGACTGAAACTATATAGAATCATTATGTAGTATACATAACTTGGGAAACCTTGGGAGTTATAGTAATTTTTTGTTTATTTAGGAAAATGTAAAACGCAAAGACACCAGGAAACTGAGCCTTGATTTAGAAGTTGCAGGATTGGAGCTCCACACTCCATTTACTAGTTTGGATACATCTTTAATGTACCTTAAATGTACAACCTTTCAATGTAAGGTTGAGGGGACAGTATAGAAACATAACATAAAGGGGAACCACATAGAAGGGATCCACCTATACAAATAGGATGTTTTTCAACATTACTATGCAGTTCTTTTCATTTGAATGTATTTTGGTCAGAATATGACATAATATGACCTCAGGGGGTGGTGTTCCTTATTTGTTTTGACTATTTACATTGAATATATATTGTTGTACAGCACAGTGGGTGATA
Source organism: Nanorana parkeri (assembly GCF_000935625.1). NCBI lineage: Eukaryota > Metazoa > Chordata > Amphibia > Anura > Dicroglossidae > Nanorana > Nanorana parkeri. Next base: position 926,886 of record NW_017306727.1, read on the forward strand.
TGATACTTTGCCTGATGAAAGAACCCTGCATGTTTCAGAAACGTTGCAATTTAATGCTGCAAACCCATGAAAAAAAGACAAGCTTCCGAAGTGAAACAATGTGCGGACAACATATCTTTTTTTTGTTGCTGTGAAGCCATCCACCGGTTGCTCCAGCACCTAATTAAAAGGGGTACATTGGTATGGCATGTGCAGGAGATATAACCATAGCATACAAATAACAAACAGGTTTTTGGTGTTCATACAAATACCTCTTCATCAGGGCTAATAGAGAACAAAAGCGAATATCTATATTATTAGACTATCACAGTACTGAGTCGGTATCATTAACATTTGCACTGGATAACATAACAGTGGTTTCAATAATCACATTGTGAGTATTCTGTTCATAAAATTATGTGACAATAGAACTAGAAGTGATTTAGTAGTTGTCTGTAACTCACCTGTACAGCTACGCTGGGTGGAGCCTTATCGCCAACTTCTTACCACTACCACTGCCATGAAAGGAAAAATAATTATTGTTACATACTGTATGTCTAACACTTAGGATGACGATTTATAGGAATCATCTAAAATTCTTACAGTTTGTGGCCCTGCTGGCTCCACAAAGGCCAATTACTGAATCAAATGTCATCAAAGGTCCTGGGCCAAATGTTTTTGGCCGGACAGTGACTGCAACTGCCATCACTGTTAATGTACTACACAGTGGGAGATTTGTATATTCATGTTGTTAAGCGAGGATGGAGGATTCTCTTGTATGACCATCTTTAGACAGTACAGTCACCTAGGCTAATATTCCTAGATGACCACAGCATAAGAAGTGGATGATGACTGCACACAAGTAGATGTGAGGAAAGGACTTGCAGCTAGCAAACATACAGATAAAAAATTGCAAACTGCTCAGTAAATGTGTAGCCACTGCAGTAGTTATAAATGTATAGGTCACTTGATTTACTGCTCTTGTAGCTCAAAATTGCAACAAAAGCATATTTGCTAGGGATGCCCTTTTTTTGGTCTTTACATTGCAGCGCAGCAGACGTTTTTCTTGACATCTAATTAGAATGGAGAGGAGTTCCTCCTTTCTCATGTGTAGATTTAAGCCCCCACCTCTCCTTTCCGGATAATAAAGAGGCCACATATAAACCTTGACATCTTAGGAAAAGTTAATAAATTATTTTTTTCCAACCTATGTTTACCACCTTATTAGCCGACTCACTCTATAAAGTGCTGATCAAAAGTTATATATCCTGAATGGCAGGTATCTATCAACTTGGTTTTTTGAAAGTGGGCCTTCAAGAGAATGCAGGGTTAATGAACAGGCAAAGTGAAAAGGAATTAGGAGGAGCGGGACTCTCTGGCGTGTGTAGGCTGCCCTGGCTTTAGCATGGACAAAGGGAGGTATATTGCCTGCATGGATGGGTGAGATAGCTGCTAATGTACAAATTTTTCTATGGACATTATTCTGCTGAAGTAAGCCAGTAAGTTTTGTGACTTTATTGAGTTGCCATAGCAGCATTGATTATGCTTTATTCAACAGAAGACAGGCTGTTAAGGTCAAAATAAAGTCTTTGTTTTTTTTGGTGTCTTGCATCTTAGTTAATCTCCTGAATATTTCAACTTGTGCTAGGATGGGCGGGCAGGCACACAAAAAAGAAACTGACATTTAAAAGGGTCAGTGCCCTTTTTTCTGTTTTGTTTGTTTTTTAGATTTAAGATGGAAGAAATACTAAAACAATTGGTGGTGGATAATGCTGTACAGCAGAAAGCAAATGCAGAGCAGTACCTGGAAAATGTGGCCAGAACAGATAGAAACATTGAAGCCTTAAAACTCCTTGCCACCCTTTGCAGTCAAACTACCCGGTTGAGTCATTTTCTGCAGAAGTTAACTCCTACAGGCAGTATTGAGGCATTCCTCACTACTTTTAATAAGCTGCAGAGCGCAAGAGGTGACCCTCAGATAAATGGGCTGGTTTAATTGCTCCCTTCTCATCAGGGGATCCTCAAAAGGCCAGGGTCTATGACCACTTGAAGCTAGAAATCCTAACCCAACAGGGAGGTTATCACAGTGGTTACAGCACAACAAGTACACCTTTGGAGCTACAGTACTGGTTTACAATGTGGACCCAAAAACTGACAGTAACGGAAGAGCTACTCATCCCCAAGGCCAAAGGGTCCTCTGTTATTCACTAAGGAAAAACCCTTTCTGTTTGGAAAAGTGTACCAGAAACCCCCATGAGACAATCCATACAAAGATCTTCTCAGCTTCGTCCAAGAAGCTGGCCAGTCTTCCTGTGCACCAAAGAGCGGGCGCCGTTCAGTACTGGCGATATTAAGACTGGGTGCATTCCAGAGCACTATGCTCTATGCAATGTGGGGCTCTCTGCAAATGTTCATTATTCAACCCAGAAGTATGTATTACATGCATTGTTCCATCAGAGAATACTTTTGAGTGTGGGGATCATAAAGCAGTCCCAACCAAGGCTCTTCTAGTTTTCAGGGAACATTGTGACTCTAGTATAGGACAACATAGTTGGGGGAATCGGTCCTATAACCAGAACTGTTCAGATCATATATATTCCCAGAGATGCTAAGTTTTACCCACTGGTGCAGTTCAAATTACTACCCCATGTGGACTGTGAAATAGGTGTTTGGTCTAGGAAAGGACCTAGCTCACCCCATTATCATGGGAAAAGACTATTCCAGATTTTAAAGCAAAAGTGACAGGGAGATAATCTCATCACTGTGTTGCTTCTTCTTCACTGCCTAGTCACAGGCTCGGGTGGGTACAGGACCACCTGGGCTCAGGGCAAGTAGGTTGAATGATGCTGGGCATCTGACATGAGGATATCTAGTGCCAGAAAAAAAAATGCTAGTGAAATCTCTGGACATAAGGGGAATATTGCAGAAAAAATGGGTTTGTTTTAATGGGCTATTCATATCTGTCATGTTATTTGTGTCTGGAGTTCTGCTTTAGCTGTACTTTCTCTGAATATCATGTTAAAGGATAGTCTCTATATTTGTAATTTCATAAAGAAAATGATCATCTCCTTTCCTCTGATTGGGTCAAAGTCCATCACTGTTGTGGTGCTACCACAGTTCTGGAAAATCCTGTTATAAATGATCTAATCTGTGTTTCTACATTATCCCCTGCCTATTCGTTGATGTTCTGTAGCTTTCCATAGGTCTCTTTGCACAAAGTTATCTGAAAAAAAGTCTGTCTATCACATACTGTAAATGAACAAGCTCATGATATTTCCTCCTGCCTGTGCACCTTCCCCGAACTTTTCCCTTGAGATAACACAACTATCCAGCCCTACCCCCATGCCAAGGTCCTAGGTGTCATCCTTGACTCTGACCTCACCTTTCTTCTCCACATCCAATCACTATCCAAATCCTGCCGCCTTCACCTTCTCAACATCTCCAAAATATGCCCCTTCCTCACCAATGAAACTGACCAATGCTTTCCCGCTCCCTTGTCAACTCCTCACATGCTCGCCTCCAGGACTTCACTAGAGCCTCTCCCATCCTATGGAACTCTTTACCCCAACCTGTCCGTCTATCTCCCACTCTGACTGCCTTTAGGAGATCCCTTAAGAATCATCTCTTCAGGGAAGCCTATCCCACCTCATCCTAACCACTGAACTATCATTTTCTCGAACAATTCATCCCCACACAGCTACCTCCTCATGTATCACTTCTTCCACCCTTTAGATTGTAAGCCCTCACGGGCCGGGCCCTCCTTGGCATCTTGTATTGAATTGTATTGTAATGTCTTCCTTATATTGTAGAGCGCTGTGCAAACTTTTGGCACTATATAAATCCTGTATAATAATAATAATAATTATTATAATAATAATAATGAACAATGATATCAAAGCCTCTTATATTAATTCCAAACTCCAGCCAGAATTTTTTTTGTGTGTGTTTTGCATAGTGTAGGAAATGGAAATGGCCATTTATGTCCCCATTGATGAGATTTTTCTGCCAGATTTGAAATGCTGCATTTGCCCCAATACCCGTGACACCCATTACCTAGACAGGGGATTATTATTATTATTATTATACAGAATATATACAGTATAGCGCCAACAGTTTGCACAGTGCTTTACAATATAAGGAAGACATTACAATCACAATACAATTCAAGACAGGTAAGGAGGGCCCTGCCCCTGAGGGCTTACAATCTAAAAGGGAGGGACAAGTCAAGGTAACTCTCATTCATGGGGTCACAGACGAGACAACAATATAATCCTGATATCGATTCTAAAATGTATTTGCTCTACTTTAAAATGTATTGTGATGTTCTGTTATTCTATGTATCTTTACGTCTTTTACGGTTGTTTTTTCATTTTATGCATGCATTGTTATTCAATAAACAGTTATTCTAGATTTACCTGTTCTCTCAAATACACAGAAATTACGACATAATCTTCTAAACAGGGACACAGAAAGTCATAAAAAGTTGAAAAAGTTTGTTTCTAACCCTTTCACAATCTTTCTCAAACAAGTTTGTTTTGTTGTTTGTTTTTCTGAAGTTGGGCTTTAAAATAAAATATATACTATTACCTTTGGGAAAAGCTAAGCTATGCATATTTTACGTTATATTTATTCTGGCTCCGATTGTTGTAATAGCGATTTATCCCGTGCTGAGACCTCTACGCCTGGCCTGTATAAGCAGATATAATCACTGCAGACAATCCTTATCAGATAGCTGAACTCACCAAATACCCTTTCATCCACGAACATGCTTTATTGCTGGCAGCAGGTTAGTTACAGCAGACAACAGGATACAGCAGATGAATGAATAAATGGTAATTGAAGGTCGGAGATAGTAATGTTTCCAAGCATGCAATGCAGAAGGGCGGTACATTACACACAAGGGGAAATACATCATAGTTGGGAGGAAACACAGAAAAAAATGCAATAACCAGAATGACTACAAGATGTCAGCACATGAACCAGCTACAATGCTGCTCAAAGCACATGGCTTAAAGAAAATTAACTATATAAACTAATTTCACATTAATGTGAATATCAACTATGACTATAGATTGTGGCATTTTTATACAACTATTGTGGCAGCAGAATATTTGAGAAGTGTGTTAGCAGTGACAAGGTTCTTCATTTCATATGATTGCACAATATATTTGGAAGGATTAAACACAGAAATACAAAGCTTTTTTCCCAGAGAAACTCCTAGAAGCTGTATGCATGCTGAGTTGTTCGAGCATGTAGAAGGACTAACTTCTGGGTCTGCTTTGTATACACATTTATTACAAAGTGAAGAGCATCTGTTTTAGATTCGAGAAAAATATTGATGCTTTGCAGTAGTGCTGCCATAGTCTCACAAAAGATCTTTTATTAATAAAAAACATCAGCTTTTCGCTGTTGCCCTCCTGCCTGGTCTAAGATAGTGGTGGTAGTGCTAATACCGCTAACTGCCGCCTCCCTTTAAAACATTTTTAAAAGTTATTTATTTTAGTGCTGATAATGTTGAATCATCCATGGAGTGCATTTTAAATACACCCAAATCCAAAAATGGGTACAGTGGGTGCCGCAGTCAGCACCTGTAACAATCCCATCTCTCCACAGCCGGGAACGAGCTCCATCTGCGCTACGGCGCAGGCGCGCCGCGGGGCTCCGCCCACTCTCAGACGGGGTCCGTCGCCGCTACTGCGCAGGCGTGCCGTGAGACTCCGCCCACTCCCTCGAGCCGTCAGCATAAAGCCTCGGTCCGCGGTTTGATCGGCGTCCCACTATCGTTGTAAGCAGGACGCTGACCAAACCAGCCTCCACTTGCTCCATCCAGGAACCAGCTTACTAAAGGATCCGAACGAGCTACATCCTCCCACACCAGGGAGTTCCACCAAACCGCAAGTATCCCGGCCATAGCTGTTGGCTATAATCCTAGGAAACTGCACTGCTACTACTTAAGCTATACTGTTCATACAGCCTATCTAACTACATTGATGCTACTTGAGCTGTACTGTTCCTACAGCCTATCTAACTACATTGATGCTAATTGAGCTATACTGTTCCTACAGCCTATCTAACTACGTTGATGCTAATTGAGCTATACTGTTCCTACAGCCTATCTAACTACGTTGATGCTAATTGAGCTATACTGTTCCTACAGCCTATCTAACTACGTTGATGCTAATTGAGCTATACTGTTCCTACAGCCTATCTAACTACGTTGATGCTAATTGAGCTATACTGTTCCTACAGCCTATCTAACTACGTTGATGCTAATTGAGCTATACTGTTCATATACTCTATTGAACTGCATTCTGTTCACGTTACCTGCTGAACCCTCCATTCCTAAACCTGTCGTTGCTATACAGGGTTGCTGTTTGCTATACGGGGCGTGATGTGAAGCAGCTCCCTCCTCGCCTGATTCCACACACTGGGCTCCAGAGGTAGAGCTGCACCCTAATACCCGTCCTCCTCAATAGAGGCCTCATCCGCATCTGCGGTCCATAAACCAGACCCCCAGGGGCGAGTGTTACAGCACCCTGTGGCCGGAATCCCTCGATCAGCTGATGGAAGGAGCCAGTCGGAAAATCTCCGTACGAACAGAGCGGACAGCCAATGAGCTGCCGGCTTTGTTTAGGTATTCTCACAGTGGCCGCTGTCAGAATACAATGCAAACAGCAGGGATTCCTCGATTGACACACTCATAGTGTTGATTGAGGAATCTGCTCCATTTTTTACATTCAGTCCGTGGGTTAAACGAGAAAAATAGAGGAGTGTATTGCCAGCCTGAGTTTACTAAAGTTCAATTTGCTAGCACTTTATCTAATATGGTACTACAAACTTGTTCACCAAGTTCAAATCTGGAAATTAATGTTTTTTCCTCTTCCACGTTTTAGTGATAACATTTGAAAAAGTTTTCAATTGTGAACCAGTGTGCTGCGCTTGGTATTGTGATACGTGCTATATTTAAAAAGTTTGTCTCTATCTTACAGTGAAGCTAGCCCATTGGAGCAAGTAAATCTTAAATGGATTTAAACCCAAAAACATCAAATGAATATATTGCAGTTGAGCAACACATACATGTGGTGGATGCATTTATTTCCTTTTTCTAGGTTTTTTTCTCCCTTTATTTTCACCTGCTGATCCCACCAGTAACACACTTCCTGTTTTAAGGTGGCTCTACTCTCTGGAGAAGCAACCAAGCCACCATTGAACAGCACCATTGTCAACCTGTGGGAAAGGTAGTGTTGGATGTACTAGCAAATTTAGTTTGACTAATAAATTAAATCTGACTCCAGCTAATGTTTTTCAATAATGAATACAGTTCAAACAAATATAAAGTACTGTCTAAAACTTTAGGCAGGTGTGAAACAATGCTGTATTCAGGAAAATAGGCAAGATTCAGGCTGACACAAACCAACGGGACTGGTGCTCAATCAGCCAATGCTAGGAACCACAGGGCTGCCCTCTGAACCAGGGAGTCACTGGAATCTTGACAACATGCAATAAAACACAGTTTTCACATCAGAAGTATGGCTTTTTGGCCATAAGTCCGGAGAAAAATGGCTGCAGCTATTTCTGCAGACTTGCGGCCAAAAAGCCACACCTCCCATGTGGAAACAAGGCTAAGCAACATAACTATGCATAAAAACATAGGAACTGGGGTGCATAAAAAAGGCAGCAGGTGCTCTGGACAGATGAGTCAAAATGTGAAATATTTGGCTGTAGCAGGAGGCAGTTTGTTTGCCGAAGTGCTGGAGAGCGGTACAATAATGTATGGTGGAGGTTCCTTGCAAGTCTGGGGCTGCATTTCTGCAAATAGAGTTGGATATTTGGTCAGGATCAATAGTGTCCTCAATGCTGAGAAAAACAAGCAGATACTTATCCATCATGCCATACCATCAGGGAGTCATGTGATTGGTCCCAAATGTATTCTGCAGCAGATCAATGACTCCAAACATACAGCCAATGTCAATAAGATCTATCTTCAGTGTAGAGACCAACAAGGAGTCCTGGAAGTGATGGTTTTGCTCCCACAGAGCACCAATCTCACCATCATCAAGTCTGTCTGGGATTACATGAAGAGACAGAAGGATTTTAGGCAGCCTACATCCACAGAAGATCTGTGGTTAGTTCTCCAAGATGTTTGAAACAAGCTACCAGCTGAGTTCCTTCACTGTGTGCAAGTGTACTTAGAAGAATTGATGCTGTTTTGAAGGCAAAGGGTGGTCACACCAAATATTGATTTGATTTGGATTTCTCTGTTCATTTACTTTCAATTTTATTTATTGATACAAATAAACTATTATCACTTTTATTTCTAAAAGCATTCTTACTTTACAGAATTTTTTCACACCTGCCTAAAACTTTTGCACAGCACTGTACATTCTCCAGCAAATTATTGCTTTACATTTTTTGCCCAAACACTTTTAGTCATCATTTTGCTGGACAGCTGACTTCAACTCTCTTAGCTCAGCTTCCCTGAACATCCTGACCAGTATAACATCACAAAGGAGACCACAGTCTCCAGCAACTCTCCATCCACTAGCTTTGAGATGGGAGAAGGGGGGAGGGAGAAGCAGGAACAGGGGAGTGATTTGCTTTGTTGTTTCTGTGTGTTTGTGGAGACACACACCCAGCTTACTAGCACAAGTAGTGGTCGCTCTATAGGACCCTGCAAGGGAAAGGAGCAACCCTAAAACAAATTAACAGGGCCAGTGCTCAGGGGACCAGCTGATTCTGCAGGAAACTAAAACTTTTACACACCAAAAAGCAGTATCCATTGTAAGTAATTTAGTCAGCATTTGAAATAGCTTAAAAGCCTTTTGACTTTAATGACAAGGGCTCGAAAAATCCACTCGTCCACTCGTCTGTGACGAGCCGACAGTGGAGCCCGACGAGCTGCTTCCCGGCCGGCCGTTGTAATTACACGGCCGGCCGGGAGCTTAACACAGTCAAGCGATCGAGAGCCCTGTTAATGACACTTTAAATGGTTGGTCTAAACCTTCCATCTGCCCCTTTACCTGGACAGCTTGGTCTGTTAAAGAAAGTTGCAAAATTACAGATTTACTGACTGGATCACCAGTTGAAAATAACAGAATAAAAGCCTACGAAAGAAAGAAAACTAATGCATCCACCACATATAAGTAATGGCAAGCTGCAATTTTTACAATGTTTCCTTTTGGGTTTAGATTCATGCTAAGTAATTTTGCAGAATATTTATAGAATAACACTCAATTTTCTATACAACAATCTTACACTGTCTAAAGTCAAGGGGTACTATACTGTAAGTTGAATTGTTCAAATCTTTTTGGTCAAGTGCCCATGAGCTGTAGTACATTATTTATCAGTAAAACGCCTTCCTTAGTTTTATATGTGGGGAAAAAAATAGACCGAAGGGAATCATAAAGAGATTGCAGCAGGGCTAAAATGTGATAAATTGTTCTGTGGTTTTCACATAATATCTCCGAATTCTCTCTTATCTATCTAAAATGACTGACAGACTTTTAATGTCGGTGGTTTTGTAATATGTAATGTTCTATGCTGTGCCTGCACTTTGCAGTATTTTAATTATGTAAAATCTACAGAACTATGCTGAAGCTCCCTGCTGGGTTTTAGAACAAAAATCCCAGAAACCAGCTGTGTCTACTAAACAGATTAAACAGATCATTGGTTAAGCTAAAATATAATGGTGTATTAATGTACACAAACCTGTCGAGCAGGATTTTTATGGCTCTGTGAATTAGTTCACTTTTTTAAAACATGGGAACTAACTGAAAATCATAGAACTTTACCCAAAGCAAGTATTTTAGCTTTATAGGAAGTTATTAGTGTACATGTAAGGACATTGACAATATTCTTCTAACAATCTGCCCAAGGAGCCAAGTGTTCTATGCAAAGTTCAGCAATCCATAGCAGCCAATTAGGATTCACTTAAAATAGAACTATGGTAAAACCTTTATTTTGGCTTTAGTTCTCTTTCTGGTCACAGGAGTACATATGTTAATGTACTCCTGTGACTCAAAGTCAGTATATAGTGGGCTACTGCCCACTATGTGCTTACAGCGCAGAGCCATGCTGCAGCTAGGAAAGACCACAACATTATTGCTGGGATCCACACCACTGACTGATTGACAGATGGCCCTGTCTCTCTAGAGCCAGGGCTAGCTATGCCCCCCCCCCCTCTCCTGTCTGCCCTTCTAATGAGTGCTGGAGGAACCGGAGAGGGAAGGCAGGACTCCCTGCGGGAAGTGGTGACTGACAGTCACTGCTTCCTGCAGGAAGAAGCTGTGAGCTGAGGGATCAGTAGTTTGTGATCGCTCAGTCCTTGAGCTATAGAGCTGGCGTGTGACACCTTTTTTTTAAAAGGGAAGGACACACTTTTTTTTCTCATTTCTTTTAAAAAGGAAGGACACACTTTTTTTTTCATTTCTTTTATTCAGTAAATAAATAAAGAAAACAACATTGACTGTGGAATTGCTGCATCTGTATTAAAAAAAAACACAGTTGCAGTACTCTCCATAAGTAAAAAATCACAGCAGCACTTTAAAATGCACATTTCCCACTTTAAACAAGGGAATAGATTGAACATTGTGCAAAAATGGGCACGTGTTGGATGAATTTCAGAATTAACCTCAATACAGGATGTAAATAAAACATGATGAATAGTTCAGTTAAGCCCTTTCCCTTGGAAGAACAGATATTGGGTCGAATCCTGTTTTATGAAATGTTCACATGGGAGAATCTTGTTTGATGCTATTTTTGAAGGGTAAATCTTGTTTAAAAATGGGCAACAACCATATGATAATTTATGATAAAAGGAATGTGTAAGATCACATTTTGTTTCAAATGGGTGAATACTGGGTGAATTTCTTGTTGAATCACTGATAAATACTACACTGTGATTTCTTGCAAGTGGTACTAAAAAAAGTCTTATCTTCTCACAAATGTGGGCACAACCCTTAAGTAGATTTTGGCATAATATTACAGTGATTTAAATCCTGTGACCTTAAGCTTGAACTCCAGGCAAACAGCTAAATTCACAAGTAAAATACACATTAGCAGCTGTTTTCCTGCATAATAATCCTGTCCATCCAGTCTTGAGGTTTACACAGATTGATTGCACACCACAGCCAGGTTGATGACAGCACAGGTAATAAAGGAATACAACAATGTCTGCTTTCCACACCCAGCTTGCTGTCTGGTCAGTAAAAGACTGGCAGCAGACAGATAAAATCATCCTTCTGCTCACTCTCCTTTTATTGGTATGTTCCTTGTAAACAAACTTGCATGCAGCACACCTGATTGGCTTACAGCCCCACCCCTCCCTCTCCCAATTCTGCCGAATAGAGATTGCAAGAGCCTGATACTAAGTCAAATTCATACTTAAACTAGTTGCATTTACAAAAAAAATATGAATGCGGATGGAGCACGAGGGTTCAACAAACACTAACTACAGGTTCATAAAGTTAAACTCTAAAAATGTCATCTTGATGTACTTGTATGCACAACTATCAAACTTGAGGTTAAACAGTTCATGACATTAAGTGGAATTGATCTGGAGTTACTTCACAACAGATGCAAATCTTAATCACACTGAGCTACATAAAAAAAGCTTTTTCAGCGCTGATTTGAGCTGAGCGACTTTGAGAGACATTGAGCTACAGTGCACATATTGTCGCACTACATAGTGCTACTTTTGGCATGGACTTCGTAGCAGCTACATTGGGCTGTATCCAATCAAATGCGGTCTTGGTGTGACATAATTCCTCTTCCTGTTTCCTGCTTATGTTCCTGCTTATATTTCTGTGCAAAAGTGACACTTCATTGAGCTACACCATTGAAGTCTATTCGGCCACATCACACGTAATCCGCCGAAAAATAGGTCATGTTCAAGTGACAAGCTTGAGCTACAAGCTACAGGTGACATTGAGCTGTGAGATATGAACAGCTCCATTGAAATGCATTGGACAAGCTACATTGAGCTACATTGAGCTGATATGTGAGCAATTTTTGAGCTGAAAGTACGCTTACTTTTGTGCACAAGAGTAAGACACAACTGAGTTGAATGAAACAATATAACATTTTCTTGTTTCGACCTGCATAAATTGTAGTGTCTGTCATCATAATTATGTTATGCTGGAGGTGAGCACAGACACATACAAACGCATTGGAATTATCCCAGTTTTGTAGTGGTATTAGGTTACCTGTTGCATGACTCATGTGTGCTTCTTGTGGTGGTCTTACTGGACATTAAATTGGTATAAGATAACACATAATTGGTGAAGAATCACAATCAGCTTATCCTAATATACTGTAGGTACTGTATAATGGGAACAGCATGGTGATTTAAGTGCTAGGCTTAATAGTGCTGAGGGCCTGAGGTCAGTTCCATCTCCAGGCACACCATCTTCATTAAGTTGCGATATTCTCCCCATGTTTGTATAGGGGGCATATATAATGTGATACTTTAGAGCTGGTTCTTTTCCTATGGTCTTTAACATGTATTGCCCTTTTGCAGGCTACAGTCTATCATGAAATGTTTCTTTTTTTGTTTTAATGCAGATCAATTTAATTGATCCCATTCAAAGATGCCTTTATTCTGTTTCTTTCTTGCTTAACATTAAGAAAAAAAGAACTAAAAAGTATATGCATACAGCAAAATGCTTTAAAAAATCTTATTACACTCATAAAACATAGTGACATTGCTGTAAGCTGCCTCATCTGTAAGAAACAAGCTGCAATGCAGTATATTTATTAAAAGTGTCAGACTGTCTATAAGATAAGATAATGAAAGCGTTTAACCTGAATGTGCAATGTACAGGCCTGTACCACTCTGACTGTAATGGGTTTAAAGGTCATGCATCTCTGGATAATATATGTTAAAAGTAATTTGCAATTGATATGTCTAATCCACCTTAGCATTCTTTTGAGAAACAGAAGATTAAGTGAAAGAAAAAATGTAACTACCATCTACTAATTAATGAGCATTTTATGTGTCAGGATAAAGATAATGGCCCTTGCAGCTTTGCTTTGTAAGCTGTGATAACTTTTTTAGGGGAAACTTAGTTTTACTAAACTGCCTGGCACAAAAAAAGTTTAAATCTCATGGGTGATTTCATTTAAAAACTAGGAAAATATTTAGAATAGATCAATTAGACCAGATGTTGTCCTTCCCTTAGCTCTATCAGGTTTCTATATACACTCCACAGTGGAGATTATGTAATGCATTATTTAACTATTATATAGCCCTTACTACAGTGTCTCTAGCAATTTATTTTGACCTTGACACATAGTTAAAATGGGAGAATAAAATAATTCCAGTTGTCTTGCTGATCAAGTTCAGTACTTTCTGGGAAATTGACCTTGAGCAAGTATGCAGATCAGGTGGTTTCATTTCACTATGGTATTGTTATCTCTATGCTTGTTCAAGATCCTGACTCAAAGTATTAAAGCCAGAGACACACAGGCAGCTACAACTGCAGGTCAGCATTGGCAGTTAGACCTCACTCACCTCCCCCTTGTTCCTATGCTTGGAGCATCAGCTTATTCCCGTCTTTTTCCAGGTGCCGGGTTTTCGGTTGTCGTGATCGGCTGGTGGGGATGATGTAACTCCCGCATGTTTATATGGGAGATCATTCCTCCCGGCATACAGATGTCGGGAAAAGGGGTAAATCTCCCCAGCAAGGACCCAAACAGCAATTTAAATTTGACTGGTTATGCTAATCCTTCACACTTTATCGAAAGTAAAAAAAAATGGTTTTGCCATTGGATGCACTTTGAGAAAACCTGCATTGAAATATAAAGGCTGCCATTGATGATCTACTTCTAAAATGTTAATTGTCTGGCTGCCACACTGATAGCTGTAAGTGACTGACCTTGAACACCGATGTAGATCAGTAAAACTAGAACTCCTAATCTCGTTCAGTGACTCAGGCAATACTAAGGCCACTGATACAACATGACTGTCAGATCACTGACATGCAAAAAATATGTACATGACAACTTCTGACCTCAGTCTGACTTTTGCTGCTATATATTTGTTGCAGGTCACTGACTCAAAGCATTGCAGTAAGAGACACCCGAGCAACTAGCATTTTCAGAGAGAGGTCAGCAATGACAGTCTCTCAGTTTAGGTTTTTAAAAGTGTGAGAAATATGTAGGCTGTCATTGCTAACTTTTCTCTGAAAATGCCAGTTGAATGTCTTGTCTCTGGCTGCAATACTTAGGGGTCTATTCACGAAGCTGCCGAAGGATCTAGCCGTAGCTTCGGCCGATCCTTCGGCTAGCTTCGGCCCCAGGACCCCTTCGCTTCAGTAGAACCGAAGGGGTGCAGTACGGGCTATTCATTATAGCCCGTACAGCTCCCAAACGTAGTCGAGCCGAACGCATATGCACCGGCTCGGCTGAGCCGCGCTAAAAGCCGAAGCTGGCCGAGCGGCCATCCGGCCGGCCGACATCCTGCTTCTGACAGCTGGGCGGAGCCAGCCATGATCTTACGGCTGGCTCCGGCCACTTGCAGAGAGATCAGTGTCCCTGGTTACATGCTAACCAGGGACACTGATCTCCAAACAGCTAACTCTCCCTGGCGACCCGGGAGTCTCCTGCTCCCGGCCCCTAAGGAGAGAAACACTGCTGTTTCTTTTTTTTTCTTTATTCTGACACGGAGCGATGTCAGAATAGAAACAAAAAAAATGTTCCCATTGAAATACATTGCTACATTACTATTGGCTATTTCAATTTGCAATAGCCAATAGTAAACTAGCATTGTACCCGCCTTCTGCTGCAGTTCTCCATCAGGTCCATCAGCAGAGGGCGGGTACAATGCTAGTTTACTATTGGCTATAGCAAATTGAAATAGCCAATAGTAATGTAGCAATGTATTTCAATGGGAAAAAGTATTATTAAATTTTTTTCTATTCTGACATCGCTCTGTGTCAGAATAAAGAAAAAAAAGAAACAGCAGTGTTTCTCTTCTTAGTGGCCGGGAGCGGGAGGCTCCCGGAGCGCCCGGGAGAGTTTGCTGTCTGGAGATAAGTGTCCCTGGTTAGCTGGTAACCAGGGACGTTGATCTCTCTGCAAGTGACCGGAGCAGGGGGGAGGAAACTATTGGGCGGAGCTAGCTGTCACTGCTAGCACCGCACAATCGTTTTCTATTTACTTTTTTTAACTTTTTAAACAATTTTTCTGTTCTGCTAGTTCCCTCGGTTACCTTGTTTCGGTTGCGCGCTCCTGTCCGAGAAAACAAGACTGATCTGGCGCCCGCAAAGCATCTTGGAGACGAGCAGAGACGCAAGGTAAGTCTATGGACGCGTGCACCCGCATGCAGACACTGCTGGATCAGAAGTGCCTGCTAGCAGAGAGGAGTCAGCGCTGGATCGGAGAGCCGCCGCACCACTGGAGGGACAGATGAAAACATGGGGAAAGAAGATCGGATTAGGAGACATCATTTAAGCTAAGTGTTTTCATTAACATGGGGGGAGGGGAAAAAATGTATCCTTTAATGTCACTTTAATATGAAAAAGTTTATTTGAAAAAAATCAAACATCAAAAAAGTGAATCATCAGATTGCATCTTCCCATTAAAAACCTTTGACAACATTGTCCAAAACCAAAACCATTCACACTCCCACTCATACAGACGGCCCTGCACACTTGCTAAATAATGGAAATCACTGTTGCTGGATCTATCACTGACTGTGGAGAGTTTAGAGGGTTAATGAGGACTGCAGAAAGTTCATGGACACCAATCTCTGTCTTATTTAACCTAAAATTTAATTCCTTAGACAAATGGAAATTCCTGACTTAGTTGTACTAATCCCCTTCCTCTGGGTAGAGTATAGTACATCCAAAAGTCTTCAGCGATATCTACCCATTATAATGACAGAATGTAACTCATGAAAGAGTTACACAGATAGCTGGCAGCACTTGATAATTGCAGTTGTCATATGTCTGTATAATATAATTACTGTATTTGTCAAAAGATAAATATGGGTGATATCAATTGGTGCTTGGGAGGCATTCTTGTGGTGCGATTGTTAGCAATGTCTGCATACACAAAGTGAAACATTTAGCGATGAAAGTTTATCTAAATTGCTCTATTTTCAGTGATGAAGTAGGTTTACCATCCTTTTAGTATTTTACACACGCTTATATTGGAACATTTTGGTTTGATGTCAGTAGCCGGTGATTTGACACAAAATCTCTTGCTACTGATGTTATCGAAGCAGCTAGGCTACTGAATGTCTGTCACCTGTTTTTTGTTACTGTGGCTCAGAGATCAGCTATTACATAATCTGCTGAAGCTATTTTATATGACAGACAGTGCTTTCCTGAGACTATACTGTAAGTCAACAGAGAGAGTCATTGCAGCACATTTAATAAAATAAAGGGGGTAAAATATTATTAGAGTAATTCATATCAAATGTATTGACTAGGAAGACAAATAATAATAATCATATTACTGGGTATATACTGACTGTGCTCACCTTTAAACGTTAACTAGCAGGTAGGGCTGTTTAAAACACATTTGTTAAGGTTGAGTAAAGACTCAGATCTACCTAGTTCTACGTGTGTGTGTGTATGAGAAATTAAGAGTACGCATACCCCTGTATATTGCGTTCACTGAGGAAGACATCTAAAAGTTTTTTTAATAAGACTAAACTTTAAAGTGATATTATAGGCAACATTTTTTTTCCCTCCCCCCCCATGTAAATGTTAGCACTTACCTTAAATGATGTCTCTTTTTCCGATCTTCCTCTTCTTTCCCCATGTTTTCATCTGTCCCTCCAGCGGTGTGACGTCACTCCGATCCACCGCTGACTGCTCTGTCTCTCCGATCCAGCGGTGTCTGCAGGCGGGTGTACACGTCCATAGACTCGTCTCCCGGCCGAGAATCGGAACTGCGCATGCGCCCGCCCCAAGATCCTTTGCGGCCGTACGAGCAGTTCTTTTTTTTCAGTTTTTTTTTTTTTTTTCACTTCTTGCCTATTTTACTTGTCTCCCAT
>NW_017306727.1:944750-947686 GCF_000935625.1 Nanorana parkeri
GCCCGGGAGCGGGAGACTCCCAGAGTGCCCGGGACAGTTTTTTTTTTTCGGTTTTTTTTTTTTTTTTTACACTTCTTGCCTATATCTACTGCTTGCTAGCAGTAGATATAGGCAAAAAAAACGGAGGGTTTAGAACCCCTTCAAGCTGATATCACTACCTGTGGAAGGGAGTTCCACAATTTTACCACTCTAACAGTAAAGAATCCCCTTTGCAGTTTAGGATTAAACCTTTTTTCTTCTAATTTCAGGTGGTGGCCTCTTGTCTTCTTAAGTGATCTAACCGTACACAGTTTATTACTGATTCTACCATTACCATTAAGCAATGTGTACAGTACAATCATATCCCGTCTTATACGCTTCTTTTCCAGAGAGAACAGATGTCATTTTTGTAATCTTTCCTCATAGCTGAGGTCCTCCAGCCCCCTTATTAGTTGTGCTGCCCTTCTCTGGACTTTCTCTAGCTCAAGGACATCCTGTATCCTGTAGTGTAAGAGGAAAAGCTTGTTTTAGATGGTGACATCTAATACTGCATATGTACAGAATCCATTGTGCAAGGTATTGGTTCTGCCTTGTGTTGACACACGTTAGCAGTTCACACCAGTCTGATGCATTGCATTGCAATGTGCTAAACTAATGTAGAGCCTCCTCTATTTTCCTTTTTTTTAGTAGGGGGCAGCACAATGCAATGCAATGCACTGGTGTGGACTTCTCCCATTCACACCATTAATTTTCCTTGCATTGGTATCCATTGAATAATGGATGTCAATGCATCTAGTGTGAATGTGGCCTAAAGGAGGCAATCCCACGATGGAATGCATGGGTTAGTATCTACAGATGATAATACACTTTACTGCTGATAACAGTAATGTAATGGTAATGCTAAGGGTTATATTTATAAACACTTTACAGAGCCATTGGTCTTGCAAAATTGCATGGGCATTTGTTCTGTGTGAATGCATACAGGTCAGATTTAATATCAGGAAAATACTGCATTAAGACCACTAGATGGAGCTGAGGAGCATAGGCAATAGGCAATGTATTTCCTTTGCTCCTCAGCTTTATTTAGTGGCCATAGTGTGGTATTTTCCTGATATTACATTTGATCTGAAAAGAAAATATACTAATAACATTCCTTTTGCCTCCATGTGCACAGAACAAATGTACATGCAAATTTATAGGACAAATGGCTCTGCAAACTGTTTATAAATACACCCTAAGTTGTTTTCTACAAAAGCCAATTAGATTCAAACCTGCCTTGGAATTTTGTTGACTGGCAATACAGGAAGCAAAGAGAGGGAGAAAGCAACAAAGCTACAAAGCACAGACTTCAGAAGGGCACTATAGACACTGTTAGATGGACTGTGAAAATCTTTCTATAGTAGCATAGACACAATTTTACTTAAAATAGAACTATGGGATAAGTGTTTTTCCCCATTGTTCTCTTTAGGGTCACGGGAGGACATATACTAACCTCCTCCCGTGACCCAAAGCTCTGTATATAGTGGGCTATTGCCGGCAACATACTGCGTGAGTGGCAGCGGGTTCTGCCTATCTAGAGGCAGAGCCAGCTGTGCCAGCCCCCTCCCCCGTTCATTCCTCCAGTCAGCTCTGGAGGATCGTAGAGGGGAGGGGGGAATGCCTGCGGGGAGTGGTGACTGACAGTCACCACTCACTGCAGGGAGACGATTGGGAAATGAGCAGATCGGTGCATGTTTCTGCTCACTTTCCAATCGATAGAGCCAACCTGTGACAGCTTCTTTGTCACAGGTCGGCTCTAACTATGAGGATGAGTGGAAATCACTCACCTCATAGTTCTCCTTTAAGGTAAATTAAGTAAGCTTTCTGATTTTAGCATAGTTGCAGTGTTTACTTGTTAGCATTAGTAACTCATTGATTGCTTTCGCCAGTTGTTGGAATTACTTTTTAATTCTGCAGTATTGCTTTGTTAGCATGGAAAATTGCTCCTCCATCCAACGAATATACATGAAAGCAGCAAGAAGAAATACATCTGGTGCACAGTAGCTTCATAATTCTAATCCCTTTCAATGCATCAGGTGCTTGTAAAAATGTATAGCATGAAATTGCATGTCACGAGAAACCTCCAGGAAATTTGAAGGAAATGAAGCCAGACGTCTACTTGCAGTGAAAGGCCTATTTGGTAAGATGAAATGTATCTCAAAAATAATACAAACAAAACTGATTCTTTTTCTTTGGCTACTACTATTGAAAATGACTATATATATGAAACTAATTATGAGTTTGTTTCTATTGCAGCTGTTTATATCAGAGTCACAATTGTAGTGGTATAACAGGCTATGCCGACAGATACACATTTAAAATAAATCTGCCATGAAAATAATATGGTGTCTGCCATTACTGGCCTTCTATTGGAACTTCTAGTTGCCTGGTTGTATCTTGCTTCAGTACTTCTGAGTCACTGGTCTGGAACAAGTAAAAAGCAATTGAAAGTTACAGAAAAGTAAAAATCCCTTAAGTAGTACTAAAGCCTTCTCTTTTATTACAGCAACACATCCAAACAGATCCATTAGACAGAGCACAACAAACAAACCATTTCGAAACAGCAGAAATACTTCCATTTTACTTTTTTTACAAGCTCATCTTCCAGTTTCCTGTGTACTTCACTCAAAAGTGAAAAAAAGTCATATAATTACTGTACTGGGGGCAACATGTCCCATCAGTCATGGCACCACTGCGCCGACATGCTCTTTACGGTTTACGTTGCTAAGGTCTTCATTTACTAAAGGCAAAGAGGCTGTTCACTTTGCGAAATAATTTTCCCTTCACTAAGGGAATTGATCTAAGCTCAGCTGACTTCTATCACCTAACCATGTGCAAGAAAAAATACTATTTTTTATTTTATTTTTCTTGTGCATGATTGGGTATTTTTTTTGTGGGTAAAATTCCGTTGCAAAGTG
>NW_017306727.1:947797-964677 GCF_000935625.1 Nanorana parkeri
ATTTACCGGCAATAATGGGCTGCCCTGACAGGCAATAACGGGGCTGCCTTGGGGGCCTCAGGCGTGCAGCAGCTTCACAGTGTAGAGAGAGACGGAGATCAGCACGTCTGGGACAAGGTGAGTGATTAAATTTTTTTTTTCTCGGTCTCCCCGTGCTGCTTCCTCCGCCCGTGTAAACTGACACCAGCCAGGAGGACAGTGTCAGACGGCTGAGGGACTACTCACCATTCCAGAACACAGAATAGCTGAACTTGAAAGTTTCAACTATTCTGTGTTCTATTACAAGAACACCATTTAGTTCAGCAGGTTTGAACTGAAGAGGACCGGGACCAAACGGCTTTAGGGCTCAGTCACACCAGATGCAGTGCGTTCCGGCCCGATTCTGGCCAGAACGCACTGCCTCGCATTGCGGCCGGCTCACTTTTTTGTGGGGCAGGAGGGGGTGTGGTGGGCCATTGAAGTGAATGGCACCGTAGCCACGACCTCCGGCTACAATGCGATCGGCCGCACGGGATCGCAAGGCACATTATGCCTGCAGTCCGGTGCGAGCAAAATAGTACTTGCAGCATTTTGACCACAGGCATAATGTGCCTTGCGATCCCGTGCGGCCGTTCACATTGTGGCCAGAGGGCGTGGCTACGGTGCCATTCACTTCAATGGCCCACCACACCCCCTGCTGCCCCACAAAAAAGTGAGCCGGCCGCAATGTGAGGCAGTGCGTTCTGGCCAGAATCGGGCAGAAACGCACTGCATCTGGTGTGAAGGAGGCCTTAGTGATTTTAATTGAAAAAAGTTTAATAGAAAAAATCAAACAACAAAAAAGTGAAAGTTCATATTCCATCTTTCCATTAAAAACCTTTGACAACGTTGTCCACAACCATTCACAATCCCACACATACAGACGGCCCCGCACACTTCCCAAATAATGGAAAATCACTGTTGCTGGATCTATCACTGACTCTGTGGAGGTCATGGAGGGTATAGAGGGTGAGGGCCCTATCACGCCATCAAGAGTGCGTTCCAGTGCGTTCAGCATCTGGAATGCACTGGAAGGCAACCTGGCCGGCTCACTTTGTTTTGGGGCGGAAGGGGGCATGCTTGCAGCATTTTTGGCAGATCGCATTGGATCGGAACGCAGGCACTAATGTGCCACGCATTCGGGTGCCAGCAATCGCACACCGGGCTGCGGGGCCATTGAGTTCAATGCACCGCCAGTGTGTTCCAGAGGCCGAACGCACTGGAACGTATTCTTGATGATGTGACTGGGCCCTTAATAAGGACAGCAGAAAGTCCACGGACACCAATCTCTGTCTTATTTAACCTAAAATGTAATTCCTTAGACAAATGGAAATTCCTGACTTAGTTGTACTAATCCCCTTCCTCTAGGTAGAGTATAGTACATCCAAAAGTCTTCAGCGATATCCACCGTTGTCATTACGCGCACTCTGAGGAGACCAACTTTGGTGGATAATGGGTACCTAATATGTACATGTGAAATTGATGCTTGATGTAGTATAACAGTAAGGAAAATAAAAATACTACACTAGCAGCAGTACCAGATAAGATCAGGGCTTGATTAGGACTACATGTGGCCCTGTTGAAGAATATAGCTTTTTTGCTAATGGTCTTAGGTCCCCATTCCTATATACTGTATGAGGAAGTGCCAGAGGCAAATCCTCCACAGGGCAACCTGGTCAGGACCCTAAAGCCTGCTGGATGTCCATGGGGCCCAGGTATAACCTTTATTATCCTGCAATAAGTCAAGGTATACTGCAATTGGTCAAACATGTGCACCTGCCAGTCATTTCAAAAGGGAATATGCACCTGTATGCATGTGGTGTCTGATGGGGCCTTTCCTGTGCAGTCAATGCAAACAGGGGAGTTTCTCTTGGCCAGTGGATGTCCATGAGGCCCAGGTAAAACGTTTAGTATCCTGCAATAAACCAGGGGGATACTGCAATTGCTCAAAGCTGTGCACCTGCCAGTCACTTCAAAAGGGAATATGCATCTGTATGCCTTTGGTGTCTGATGGGGGTCATTCCTGTGCAGACAATGCAAATAGCGGAGCTTCTCTGTGCATATTGAAATACTTATTAATGTTAATTGAAAGGATAGTCGGGCAAATCTGCAACCTTGCCTAGGATCCCATTCTCTCTTAACCCTAATTCATATATTGGTACTACCTACATATCTATATATTGGTAAAATGCTCCAGATTATATTCTTTGCTAGAATCCTCATATACCAAAATGGACATGGATTGGGGCCACATAATATATTTAGCTGAAGAGATGGGAAAGTTATGGAACAATGGTATTAATCTGTCCCATGCAACATAAAGATGAACAGGGCAAAATGATGAGAAAGTTAACCACTTATCAGTGCACTAGGATCTATACAGATGCAGTAAAGACCTCTTTGTGCTATTCAGTGAAAGGTCGGCAATTAATTTGTGAATTTCAAGTTCACTTAGCCACTTAACTCCCTGCCATGCCCCTGTATACTAACACTCCCAAAGTGTTAGTATTCCATTAATGCACCTTTAATATTTTGCCGATTTATTTTGTTAACTAAATGGGGCTATTAGTGTACAATAGAGAGCTGAGATTTTGTTTGAAAACATAAAACGATTGGACTACTTGTGACTGATCTATAATTTTTTTCTTTTTTGAAGTAATAGCCTTTAATAACACTAAATGAATGCAGCGTAAGTATATAGTAAAAGGAAATAGTAGAAGGTTCAGGCACTAATGCTCTATGTGTGCATGGCTTGCAGAGACACGCAGTTTAAAAAAGGAATTAACATGCTGGCAAATAATACACTGTCTCTACTTAGAAGTAATTTTCACACTGTCATTCCAGTCTGGACTCACTGGAAGTATGACACAGCAGTGAGAAGAGGAGAAGGGAAAGACATTGTTCTTTAACATTGGTGCACTATTGTCTGCATAGCAAAACATGTGGTTCTTCTGTTGTAGATGATGCCACACACCTAGAATGTAAGAATAACTGGACCAATGGATGCTATACTGTAATTCCTCTACCTGGAAGTACACATATTTAATTGAATAGATATCTTTATAGAACACACTGTTCTATGTATAGTGACATCACTGATTTCAAGGTGATATCTTTTACAAATAAAATTAGTGGACAGATCAAAGTTGCATCAATAGAGCTTTATGGTTTAGTATTTATGGTGAAGTTCTTTTTTTCAAAATATATTTTGAATATATTAAATGTCACTTTGCAATAACTACAAGTGTACCTGCACATCTCTTCTAGAATCCCCTGGTTACAGCAGCTCTCTTCAGCTTCTCTTTGTAGCATGAGGTTTGTGCAGTGCCAGCATATGTTCCACTGACATTTCAGGCAACAGCACCATGACGAGCAGGAAGAAAGCAACATGCAGGGTGATTTGTATTATTTACACTGGATGGAATTCTGCCTGAGCACAGGTCCTTTTTTTAATAAAGTGAAATAAATCAGCTTGCCCTGTGACCTCTGACATGTTCATTAATTAAGGGGATAGAAACAAAATAAATTGTAATATCCCTTCCTGCAACAGTACTGTATGATATGCATAAAGTCATCGAGTGCAGCTGTGCATTAGAGCCTTACGTCCACCATCTGAGCACTGGTGAGGGATTGCATTACCAAGCCCCCCATATCTGTTGGACCCTAGGCACCTTTACTAGGTTGCCCTCTGGGTAATCCTCCCTAAGGTAGCGAACAGACTGCCAGTACATTCTTCCTACTGCCATCTTTGTCAAACCTTATTTGCCAGTGCTGACCAGAGCTTCATCAAATTGACAATGCAAGTACTGACTTTCTTAGATTGGAATTTGCATGGCTATGGACATGTGCCCCTCCACTTTACAGTATTAATGACTGCTGTTAGGGCACTCAAGTCGTGGCATTGCATTATGGGATGGGGAACTACCAGTCTCGTCTTATTAAAGGAGAACTATGATGTGAGTGCCTTTCACTCATCCTCATAGTTCTAGGCGACCTGTGACAATGAGACTGTCACAGGTCGGCTCAGTAGATCGGGAAGTGAGCGAACACATACAGGCGTTCGCTCACTTCTCGATCCTGTCACGGCAGAGAGCCGCGACAGGGGAGGGATTGGATTCCCCCCTCCCCGCTCTGATCCTCCAGCGCTGACTGGCGGAATGGACGGGGAGGGGCGGGTACAGCTGGCTCTGCCTCTAGATGGGCAGAACCAGCTGTCACTCACGCAGCTGGGCGGATCCAGACATAATTGTCGTGATCCGTTTCAGCTGCGGCGTCTCAGTATAACGCGAGTAGACGCTACTCTACAGACGCTACAGTAGACGCTAGTTTGTGTCCTCCCGTTACCCTTAGGAGAACTATGGGGAAAAGCCCTAACCCCATAGTTCTCCTTTAAATAAAGACAATGGAAGGGGTATTCTGGGCCTTACTGGAGTGATTAGCACGAAGGTAACAGGTTTGTGCTGGCAGCTTATGTTGTCATCTACCCATTACTGCTGCTTCATTATTTAAATTTTTTCTTTTCTTTAAATTATCAATAAAAATGAATGTATGTTTAGTTCATGGGTTGTTTGTGCTCCTGTATGCTATTTTACTTTATTTTTGGCTAACTTTCAACTTTTTGTAGTGTATGTATGTGTGCATGCGAATGTTTACTGTACTGAAATGAATTTTATATAATTTAAAAAAACAAAACTGTTTTCGCTAAGTTATGCTATGAAAGATTTATTATTACCCAATTTTTTGGTGAAATATAAAAGATGGGGCCATGTTGGGTAAATAGACACCAAACATGTCAAGCCTTAAAATTGCGAGCGCCTGTGAAATCGCAAAAAACTACCATGCCTAAAATTGTCCATAGGCAATACTTTAAAAGCTTTTACCGCTCATCAATTCCATGTTAACAGTGACTGGTGGCCTTAGAATTATTGCTCGCACTCCAACGTTTGCAGTGATATGTAACATGTGTGGTATAATCATCATTTTCGCATGTAGGTGCAACTGAATTGTGTTTTCATTTGTATGTGCGTGTACGTTGGGGCGAGGGACTTTAAACATTTTTTTGTGTTTTTAAAAAAAATTCAATATGTGACTTTAATTTTTAAACTTTTTTTGTTGCTGTTTACACTAAACCTTTTTGCTATCATATATGGGGCTAAGAAACCCCATATCCGATAGCAAAGAGCATGTGACTTGTGCTCTTTATGGAGACATCAAGGGTCTATTAGAACCCTAATGTCACCTAGGGACCCCAAAGAAGTTGAGGAAGTAGAGATCTGCTTCATTGGCTTCTTTTCAGCAGCTAGGCTGATGACAGGCTGAAAGTGGACGTGATGTAACACACATCATTTACGCATTCAGAAATGGAGGGGAGATCATCCAGTTTAATGTGCTGATCTCCCTTTCCAATCCAGCAAAGACACAGAGACCCACTGTGCCAGTCTCGGACCAGCACAAGGGACAGCAGGCAGCAGTAGGAGGAGGGGCGCACACTTCCCGCACCCCCTCTCCCACCTTTCCCATACCATACAAGTGATCAGGAGGCTCTATTGCTGCCCGAACGCTTGTATATACCAAAGACTGTAATTTGTCAAAATTTCCCACTCCCGATCACAAGCGGGAAAGGACATTTTTAAACGCCCACCCCCACTTATGTGGCTGCCGTCCGGCCATTTATATACACTGGCCGGGCAGCAACTAGTTAAGAAAGCGATAGTAAAGCATCTAAACACAATAACTACCAAAAGAGGTCAGTGTAAAAGATGCTTTGGCTCTTAAGGAGCAGTCATGTAAATTTGTGATGAGCCAAATGTCCTTGGGTTCAATTTGCAGGCCGGTGAACTCTGAAATCTGAAAATCCTTGATATGGGTTTCTAATATTAAGTAGGTACATGCATTTTTTAGGCTTCAAAAGTTAAACGTTTAGATCTTTATTTAGTGATTTGTATAAGTCATTAACGCAGATGTATTGCATAAATTAAAGAGATAGAAAACATCAGTTGGAATCTGTCCTAATATGCCAACATAGGGAAAAGGTTACCATTTGTACTCTTTACCTGAACCTAAAATCTGTAATTACCCACATCCCCTTCATACAGGCTCTGCTCTACCATCTTGGAAGTAGGAATATATCTGCTAAAGCATGTATCAAGAAATAGGATCATAAGAAGAGTTCCAGATGTCTCCCTAAGAACAAGAGACAGTAAGTGAAAGCAGCACACACACACACACACACACACACAGCTCCTTCACATTCTGCATTCAAGAGTAATAGATCAGGCCTGCTCTCAGAGAGAATTTTTACCTAGAATATCTTCTTGTGCTTTAATAAGCAACTTGAATGCCGGATGTACAGTATATGTTATTGTCCCTAGCTTATCAGAGATGGTTCTATTATTGTAAACAATGCTTGAAATTAGGAGATATGGTTTGCTATCATCAGGCAGTTTATGATCACCATAACATTACCTTTCTCCACAAATTTAGCAATTTTGATACCAAAAAGCATGCTTATATTCACCTTTTAAACCATATTGATTACCTACCATCTCCTCTTTTGTCTGTATGTGCTTTTCTTTTAAATATTTAATCTTTATTTTTTATTATTTATCAAACATTTAACAACAAAAAGGATTCAAGCCTCGAGGTCCGTTCCATACTGGGAATAGCGTGAGGAGGGGTATGATGTTCGTAAACTGCCCTGGGTCGACCCCCGTATTGTATCCGTTGCCAGATATTGTTTAATGCCTGCTGCTGTAGTTTTGCTATTCCCGCTTCTCGTAGTTTTCTTATTCGAGCTCATTTTTTCCCCTTTACTGAATGCTGAATGCCGTATGCTGTGTGCTATGCGCGGGGAGGCCGGGATGTCCGTAATGCGGGTATTATGCCCGGAGCTCAGAGCTCTAGCTAGACACGTCTGTTCTCAGCCATGTCCAGGACACGCCCCCAGGTCAGCTTATATTTCTGTATGTGCTTTTCTAAGGTTTTCTATAGTTCATATTAAAATGCTTAAACAAGAAATATCTATTAAAGTGTCAGTACAAAAAAAAACTGCCAGTAATCCACTATCAAAAAAAATCAGACTGTTATACTATAGTTTTCTAGGACAGGTTTAAATCTGATTCGATGTATCTGGGGCTATGCTGACAATTCCTCGCACAGACATATTGATACATAACACCAAAAAACATTGTACTGAAGGGGAATTCAGTAAAGATTGACAGGGTTATTCACAAAAGGGTGAATAGTTTGGAGAAGGCAGGAGAAGTGAACAATCTAGGCCAACATAGACGATTAGGAAAAATTCTCCAATTCAGCTCACTTTCCAGTGCAGCTATGTTGTCCTAAATTGTTCACTTCTCCTGCCTTCTCCAAACTCTTCACCCTTTTGTGAATAACCCTGTTAGTGAGTAACTGGTTTCAGTAACAAGGCAAGTCATTACTGAATCGTGAGTGCACTTATTGAACATATCTTCTTTGAGAAGGAATGTTTGCAGGGATCAAATATAAACTCAATTGCTACAATCTCATGGAAGCCTTAACATGGTAATGTAACTGAAAACGTTGTGTTCAATATTTTTAACCTTCACCTGAAATATACAGTATATTAGCTGCAATTGATAGACAACCAATCTACCAGGACAAATTGTGAATATTTCATATAAGGCAAAATGTAATGAACAATAGCATTAACAATAGCATTCAGTGACAAGATCCAAACAAAACAGCAATATATTCTATTTCTGAATTTAACCAGAAGATTCACCAGCAATCATAGTTGTGCAAAATGTGGACAAAGGGGGAATTACATTTTGACTGTTCAAGCAAATTCTGTTAATATTTAAAGACTTTTTATATTAGGTCTGTAAACATCGTCAGATCAGAGAAAAATGTAGCTACATCATCTTCTAAATAATCATAGAAAATTCTAAACAGCACGTAGGAAGTCCTGTCATTTTTTTTAACCCTTCCAGGTGGAAGATGAAAGGCATGCTGCTACAGCTGGATTCGGGTAACATGTTTTCAGTTCTTTATGTCCTGTGGTTCTGCTGTCCATGGTCCTGAAACTCATTATTTTTCTCCTAAGTTCACTTAATTTGATGTTACATAAACATTAGGAGAAATTCTCTTCTTGATTTATTTTTAATATTGCCAAATGTCAGGTTAAAGCTGAAAAGTACAAACTATGTGGGAGCACATATTTATTGTAAGGGTACAGAGACAACAGAAAGCACATACATACGGTGTACATTACATGCAAATAAACTGTGCTATTTACAGCCTGGGCTTCTACTGTTGAGCTACTGCAACAGCAGGGGTTTTACTTTTCCTAATAAATTCATTGTAATGTTTTCAGAAACAAGATGGAGTCTCCCTCACAATGGTTAGAGAAGATCCTTTAAAGCTAAACTCAAATTAATGCTGCTGTGTAATAAATAAATGTTTTTTTACATGAAAACTTTATATGTACCTAAATTTGACATCAGCCTCTTGTAGTTTCTATACAGCAGGGAAGAAGTGTTAGAGGAAAATGCAGTACAAGGAGCCATTCAGGTTTAGTACTGACAAGGACCAGGCTGATGAGAGGAATGAACAGAGTGACAGGGAGATATGCTCATTGTGCTGCTTCCTTTCACTGTACAGTCACAGGCTGGGGTGGATGTAGCACGACCTGGGAAGTGGGTTGAATGACGCTGGCCATCAGACTGAGGACATCTAGTAGCATAAAAAGTACTTCGGGGGGAATCTTGCATCTTACATTGCAGTAATAACAGGTTTGTTATTTCATCTTTTAACAGACTATTCATTTTTATTTTGTTATTTTTGCCTGGGCTTCTGCTTTAAAGTAAGGTTCAGTGATGACACTGCCAAAGCAATGACAAAATATAAGATGGCAACGGATGATTTAAATATCATGTTTAGACATTAATTTCAGATAGCCCTCCCCTTTATTAATTCAGTCTGTTTACATTAAACAGTTGGCTAAATATATAAAATATTTCATACTGGGGTTTGTTTTAAAAATAAATAAATATGTATGATAGAAATACATTTACATCACCCTCATTACATTTTCACTCTCTAGCTTTTATTAATGCACATACAGGAAAACAAGCACACAAAAGAGGCACCTGTCCCCATATTTCATGAACCAGATCCAATTTCTCAAAATCTTGCATCCAAAAGAGGAGTGAGATTATGTACCAGTCTGCATTATTTTTACAAATACAACTATCAGCATCTTTACCAAGAAGCAACTAATCTTTACAGAAACAGCTTCATAGATGAATGCTAAGTATACAGTAATACATTATTTCACATTTTGTAAAATAAGAAAAGGGCCACTAAACATTATTGTATTATTTTCTAAAATATTAAAAAGGCACAAATATTATTGTATTTTTTTCTAAAATAAGGAAAGGGCCAGAAGATATTATTGTATTTTTTTCTAAAATAAGGAAAGGGCCACGAGATATTATTGTATTATTTTCTAAAATATGAAAAAGGGCACACACAATATTCTATTATTTTCAAAATAAGCAAAGGGCCACTAAACACTTTTTAATTATTTTCTAAAATATTGAAAGGCCACTAAATATTATTGTATTACTATCTAAAGTGAAGAAAGGGCCACTAAACATTGAAAGGGCCATTTAACATTTTTGTAATATTTTCTAAAATATTAAAAAGAGCACAAGCATTGTAAGAACCTTTAATAAGATTGATAGCTAAGTGATAGGGACTTACCCAAATTAAACATACATAAAGAGGAAGCCCAATATATAGATTTTATAAGTTTGAATAGAATGGGTAAGAGTTAGAACCTCTGGAGAGATTTGTATGAACACTGGAGCAGAAAGTGAAGGGAAATCGTATCACTGGGGACACAGCCAGTGAGAACAATCCATCAGATATTCTTCCCAAACCTATCCAATGTTAAAAAAAATACATTTTGGAATACATTTTAATTGATAATAATGTAGCAGAAAGTTGATTTTTTTTTCAACACACTGATTTCCTGTCCTGCATTCCAAATAAACAATTGGCAACTGCCTTTATTAGGCAAAAATGTCAGACCACACATAAAAAGTTAGAGATACGTACATGGCAAATATCATATTTTGTGTAAACATTTACTTATTTATCAATGCAGTCACTGCTCCTTCACATAAAGAGACTTTTTTTCCTGTAGATTTACTGATCCTTTGACTTAATGTCCTCTGCTATCTCTCATCTGTCTCAACCCAGCTCTTGCATAGCTCATGAATAGTATTTTATTGAGCACTCCTTTAAAAATTATATTGAGAATTCTTCTCTAAACAAAAACAAGTCTTATGAATTTAAACACAATGCCTATAAAACCCAGCAGCAATTTTCTGGACTGTTTGGCAATGTCATATATTACTAGAAACAAAGAAAATGTATGATAAATGCATTCCAAATTGTAAAAGTTCTTTTCAATTCCTCAACTATAAAGCTGGAGAATGGATGAAAAGCATATGAGTATTTTGCATCATAAAGGAGATTAATTGCTATTCTATTAATTGCTATTCTATCTATCAAAATATAAAAAAAAATAAAAAGAATAATTATTTATTAAATCATTAATTTGTAAAATACTAGAAATAACAAAACAAACTTTTCATAGCTCTACAAACTCTAAATTCTGTCTACTTTATTGTCTTGTTTGTGTCTGTTTAGGACAATGAACTGGCCATTAAATGCAATGCAGCTCCATCCAGCAATAAAACCTGAACAGCAACAACAAACTGTTTTATTAGACTGCCATAGGATCCAAAGCACAATCCATATATACTATGATAATAAATGTCAACATCCATTATGGGGTTTGTTTTAAAGCAATTTTTTTTCTAAATAAATGTTGTTCTTATTGCCCTTATATGAATGATAACTGCCATTGAGTTTATGAGTTAGATCTACATGACAGAAGGCTTGAGCTCCAAAGGTTTTAATGCGTCTTCTAGGGACAAATGGTTCTATGATACCTGCTGCCTGGAGGCTGCAATGAGTCTTTTGAGTACCTAAGAAGCTAAGATATTTAGGGCTTTGAACGTTAGTATTAAATATATTCTCCATTTTAGAGAAAGTCATCAGAGTGAGTAAAGAAGTGAGGGGGTATTACAGCAATCCAGCCAAGGGTTACAAACACATAAATTAGGATTTCCACATACCTTTAATATAATGACAAATATCTGAATCTAATCCCAAATTGATAACACTCACACATGCACTTGCACACATGAAAAACCAAAACACTGTTTCCCTCACACAAAGGTGGTGCATGCCAATTTTATCAGCTGACCATAGATCAATTTATCAAAACTGGAAGAGACAAAATCTGGAGCAGTTGCCCATGAAAATGAAAGAGAGAAGATGATTGGTTGCCATGGGCAACTGCTCCAGATTTTGTCTGCTCCATTTTCAATAAATACCCCTCATATTGTCCAACTATAAGAGGCTTATGTATTCTTACTCATATCTTGGTCACCTTTGTGCATTTCCTCCAGATCTATGCAATAATCCAGCATTCAACAACTCCTGTACATTGCCTTTGCATAGGAGCCTCCTATAATAAAGACCGGTCACTAATGCTCTCTCTCCTTGTGCGGGATGACTTCGGCCGATCCTTCGGCTAGCTTGGGCCCCAGGACCCCTTCGGTTCAGTAGAACCGAAGGGCTGCTGTACGGGCTATTCACCATAGCCCGTACAGCTCCCGAACTTAGCTGAGCAGCTCAGTCGAGCCGAAGGCATATGCCTCGGCTCGGCTGAGCCGCGCTGAAAGCCGAAGCTGACAGCCTGCTTCTGACAGCTGGGCGGAGCCAGCCGTGATCTTATGGCTGGCTCCGGTCACTTGCAGAGAGATCAGCGTCCCTGGTTACCAGCAAACTCTCCCAGGTGCTCTGGGAGTCTATGCTGCCGGCCGCCCAGGAGAGAAACACTGCTTTTTCTTTTTTTTCTCTTTATTGTGACACGGAGCATGTCAGAATAGAAAAAAAAACAAACAATTTTTTGCCCAAAGGAATGCATTGCTAGATTCCTATTGGCGATTTCAATTTGCAATAGCCAATGGTAAACTAGCATTGCACCCGCCCTCTGCTGATGGACCTGATGGAGAACTGCAGCAGAGGGCGGGTGCATTGTAGTTTACTATTGGCTATTGCAAATTGAAATAGCCAATAGGAATCTAGCAATGCATTCCTATGGGCAAAACATTTTTTTTTTCTATTCGCTCCGTGTCAGAATAAAGAAAAAAAAAAAAGCAGTGTTTCTCTCCTGGGTGGCCGGGAGCTGGAGACTCCCAGAGCGCCCGGGAGAGGTTTTTATTTACGGCAGCAGAACCGCAGGCCAATAGAAAACTTTTGGGCAGAGCTAGCTGTCATTGCTAGCTCTGCACAATCGTTTTCAATTTTTTTTTTTTTACTTTTAAAACTATTTTTCTGCTTTACGCTCACTTCACTTCAGGTCGGTCTTTCACTCGGCTGCCTACGGCAGCTTAGTGAATAGACCCCTTTATATCATATGAGAAGTTTTGAATTGGACTGAATGAAAGGACAAGAAACAATTTATCTTGTTGTTGATTCTGCTCATTTTATGTATGATTCTCCTCGGCTTAATGCTGAACGCTAGACATAGATATATAGATATATAGATATAGATATATAAGACACACATCAATGCAGTTCACTATTCATAAATACAGCACAATGGCGTAGTGGTTAGCGCTTTTGCCTTGCAACACTGGGGGGCCCTGGTTCGATCCTGGCCAGGTCACTATCTGCAAAGGAGTTTGCATGTTCTCCCTGTGCTTGCGTGGGTTACCTTCGGGTACTCTGGTTTTCTCCCACGCTCCAAAGACATGCTAGTTGGTTAAATGGCTCCTGTCTAAATTGGCCATGTATGTATGTGAGATAGGCACCTTAGATTGCGAGCTCCTTAAGGGCTGGGACTGATGTGAATGTGCAACTATGTAAAGCACTGCGTAAAATTGTCGGCGCTATATAAATACCTGTAATAAATAAATCATTCCGTGTATTTTCTAATACAAGCATTGGCAAGTACCTAAATTTGACCTGGAATCAGTCTCTTGCGATCCCTGTACAGCAGGGCTGGAATGTAAAAGTAAATAAAAGCTGGTCAGTTTATGTGCTGACAAGAAGCATGCTGATAGAAAGAGAAAGCAGAGTGACAGAGAGATGAGCTCATCACTGGTAAATATTGCAAGAAAAGCTGTTTTTGCTATTTCACCTTTTAATGGGCTACTTATATTTAATTTGTTATATTTGGCTGGCGTCCTGCTTTCAACAGCAAGTTTTTCTATATTTCCTAATGTGTGAGAGGTGTCATTTTAGCTGTTTGATTTGTTGCTAGAAATATATTTATCAAGTGACAATAATAGAGATACCAGCAGTTGAAAAGGAAAGCAGCGTATCAAATATGATCTGGTTTCTTGATCGCCTAAATTAGCATAAACAGCATAACAAAGCCTTGACTTCGAAGCAAGAACTTCTGCATATATCTGGCAAATATAATATGTATGAGGAAATAAGTAAGAAGCTGAGGTAGCTACAGGACACCTCATGCTGGCTGAGAGCAGATTGTTTAGCTGCTTTTAGCACACATAACCAATTAAATGAAAGGCTGCATGAAACCCCTGTGTAACACTTTCTCAAGCTGTTAATGCTTTTCATGGCCAAAATACTGATGAAGCCATCACAAACAAAGATTTAGCATGCTGAATTCTTGGTGCATAGCAGGACTTTGTAAAACAATACTTACAGAAATACACAAATGTGTGCAGGTCTGTACTAACTAATACATCAATAAATGTGCATCATACACTCTAGGGGGAGCACAACTGGGGGAGTCAATAACTTGGGAAGGATCTGGGAGTTCTGGTAGATCATAGACTCAATAATTGCATGTGATGTCAAGTGGCAGTTTCTAAAGCAAGCAAAATACTTTCTTGTATTAAAAGGGTTTCTAGACTCCAGAGAGAGAGACATAATCCTGCCCCTGTACAAAGCATTAGGAAGACCTCATCTGGAATATGCAGTTCAATTTTGGGCACCAGTTGAAGAAAGGGTTTGGCCAGAGTTCTTCTTTAAGATCACTGCAAGCACCAAGGGGGCACTCTTTGCATCTAGAGATAAACTACAAAGAATGTAATAAAAGATGCAAACTAGTAATCTGGGCAGCTAAAATAGAGTGCGAAAAGCATATTGCCACAGTTAGTAAAAAATTCTACCAATATATTAACAGCAAAGAGGTGAGAAAGGAGCAGATTGGCCCAATAAAGGACAAAAACAGGAAGTTAGTCACAAATGACAAGGAGAGGGCCGAGGCGCTGAACACTTTTTTCTCCTCAGTATACACTTCGGAGGGAAACGGGTTTGACGTACATGATAAAACACATAGTTCAATACAAAATATACCGCAGTGGTTGACAGAACCCGGTATACAACAAAGACTTAAACTACTTAATGCAAATAAAGCAGTGGGACCTGATAATCTACACCCCAAGGTACTTAAGGAACTAAGCCAGGTTATAACCAGACCTCATTTTTAAGGACTCCTTAATGACTGGTAGAGTCCCAAGTGATTGGCGGAGGGCTACGGTAGTTCCAATATTCAAAAAGGGGCAAGATGCCAACCTGGGAACTATAGACCGGTCAGTCTAACATTGGTAGTTTGTAAACTGTTAGAAGGTATAATTAAGGACTATTTGGTAGAATTTGTTCAGGATAATGGCATAGTTAATGACAATCAGCATGGGTTCAGGAAAGACCGTTCCTGCCAGACTAACTTGCTAACTTTTTATGAGGGGGTAAGTAGAGATCTGGATGGAGGGAGGCCGGTGGATGTGGTATATCTGGATTTCTCAAAGGCTTGATACGGTACCACACAAACGCTTACTACACAAGCTGAGATCTATGGGCATAGATGAGGTGGTGTGTACGTGGATGGAGAACTGGCTACCGTAACGTGTCCAGAGAGTATCTTTTAATTACACCTTTTCAAACTGGGCTAGTGTCATGAGCGGTGTGCCTCAGGGTTCTGTGCTGGGTCCCATGCTGTTCACCCTATTTATTAACGACCTCGGGGAGCGTGTAAATAGCCATGTTTCAGTGTTTGCAGACGATACAAAAATCGGGAGGGTAATAGAATCGGACCTAGATAGTTTAACATTACAGGAGGACCTGGATAAAATAGGGGAGTGGGCAATTATATGGCAGATGAGGTTTAATGTCGATAAATGCAAAGTAATGCACTTTGGAAATAAAAATAAGCAAATGGGTTACACAATTATGGGTATGCCACTAGGGAAGTCAGAAATGGAGAAAGATTTGGGGGTCATTGTAGACCACAAACTGAATGGTAGCTTGCAGTGCCAGGCTGCTGTAAACAAAGCAAGTAGGGCCCTGTCCTGTATTAAGAAGGGGATGAATTGCAGAGACAAGTCTATAATTGTGCCACTTTATAGATCTCTGGTTCAGCCTCATCTGGAGTACGTGGTCAAGTTTTGGTCACCAGTACTCAGAAAAGATGTCCTTGAGCTGGAGAGAGTCCAGTGGAGGGCAACCAAACTAATTAGGGGAATGGAAGACCAGAGCTCTGAGACAAGGCTGCTAAATTTAAACATGTTCAAGTTGGAAGTAAGGAGATTAAGGGGGGATATGATTTTCATGTACAAGATATTCAATGGTGACAGCAAAAAAAAAAAAAAACTAGAGGCCACCACCTAAAATTGGTGGAAAAAAAATTCCAGCACAAGGGGCAAAGGGTGTTCTTCACAGTAAGAGCGGTTAGGGTCTGGAACTCACTGCCACCGGCAGTGATTTCAGCTAAGAGTTTGGAATCTTTCAAGAAACTTTTGGACGATTTCCTGAGGGACCGTAATATACAGGGGTACAAGTACTCCTAAGAATTAGATGATACATGGACTATACTCATCAGCAATAGGTTGGACTTGATGGACTTATGTCTTTATTCAACCTCACATACTATGTAACTATGTAACTCGAAGCCCCTTAATAAAGGGGGATATTCGTAGAGCTTCATCTATGGGTTCCATGGCCAGGTTGAAGAGAGTGGGCGACAGCGGACAACCCTGCCGAGTACCCCGACAAATAGGGAAAGGCAAATTACCTAACTTTATAGAGGCAACAGGATTATGGTACAGCAGTCTAATCCAGCGAGTAAACTCCAAGGGGAATCCAATTTTGTCCAGTATAGCCCACAAGTAGGATCATTCCACTGTGTCTAAGGCTTTTTCTATATCAAGAGACGCCACCACCCTAGTCCCGGTATTGACATGGGATACATGCAAGTTGGTGAATAGCCGGTGCAGATTAATATCAGTGGATCTGCGGGGCATGAAGCCAGTTTGGTCCGTGTCTATCAGACTATCCGTCAGTTGGTTAAGTCGTACACTAAGAATCTTTAGGTTACAATTGAGGAGCGCAATGGGCCTATAGGAGGCGCAGTCAGTCGGGTCTCTCGGTAGTTTGTGAATCAGAATGACATGGGCTCCAGTCATGGAGGGCGGCAGGTGATTGGTTGCTAAACAGGTGTTATACATCTCGCATAGGCGAGGGACCAATAAACCTGCATGTGTCTTGTAAAATTCCATAGCGATCCCATCTGGGCCTGGTGATTTTCCATTAGGGAAAGAACGAATGGCATTTAGGACCTCGAGGTCTGCTATTGGCTGTATCAGAAAAGTACGTTGACTGTCTGACAACCATCCCAGAGCTATTGTGTCTAACAGAGGCTACAGGTCCGGGGAGCATAAGGAATCTTAGCACGTGAGCCAACCACCTGTACAAAAAAAAAACAACAAACG
>NW_017306727.1:965703-973958 GCF_000935625.1 Nanorana parkeri
AGCCGAAGGCATATGCCTCGGCTCGGCTGAGCCGCGCTGAAAGCCGAAGCTGACAGCCTGCTTCTGACAGCTGGGCGGAGCCAGCCGTGATCTTATGGCTGGCTCCGGTCACTTGCAGAGAGATCAGCGTCCCTGGTTACCAGCAAACTCTCCCAGGTGCTCTGGGAGTCTATGCTGCCGGCCGCCCAGGAGAGAAACACTGCTTTTTCTTTTTTTTCTCTTTATTGTGACACGGAGCATGTCAGAATAGAAAAAAAAACAAACAATTTTTTGCCCAAAGGAATGCATTGCTAGATTCCTATTGGCGATTTCAATTTGCAATAGCCAATGGTAAACTAGCATTGCACCCGCCCTCTGCTGATGGACCTGATGGAGAACTGCAGCAGAGGGCGGGTGCATTGTAGTTTACTATTGGCTATTGCAAATTGAAATAGCCAATAGGAATCTAGCAATGCATTCCTATGGGCAAAACATTTTTTTTTTCTATTCGCTCCGTGTCAGAATAAAGAAAAAAAAAAAAGCAGTGTTTCTCTCCTGGGTGGCCGGGAGCTGGAGACTCCCAGAGCGCCCGGGAGAGGTTTTTATTTACGGCAGCAGAACCGCAGGCCAATAGAAAACTTTTGGGCAGAGCTAGCTGTCATTGCTAGCTCTGCACAATCGTTTTCAATTTTTTTTTTTTTACTTTTAAAACTATTTTTCTGCTTTACGCTCACTTCACTTCAGGTCGGTCTTTCACTCGGCTGCCTACGGCAGCTTAGTGAATAGACCCCTTTATATCATATGAGAAGTTTTGAATTGGACTGAATGAAAGGACAAGAAACAATTTATCTTGTTGTTGATTCTGCTCATTTTATGTATGATTCTCCTCGGCTTAATGCTGAACGCTAGACATAGATATATAGATATATAGATATAGATATATAAGACACACATCAATGCAGTTCACTATTCATAAATACAGCACAATGGCGTAGTGGTTAGCGCTTTTGCCTTGCAACACTGGGGGGCCCTGGTTCGATCCTGGCCAGGTCACTATCTGCAAAGGAGTTTGCATGTTCTCCCTGTGCTTGCGTGGGTTACCTTCGGGTACTCTGGTTTTCTCCCACGCTCCAAAGACATGCTAGTTGGTTAAATGGCTCCTGTCTAAATTGGCCATGTATGTATGTGAGATAGGCACCTTAGATTGCGAGCTCCTTAAGGGCTGGGACTGATGTGAATGTGCAACTATGTAAAGCACTGCGTAAAATTGTCGGCGCTATATAAATACCTGTAATAAATAAATCATTCCGTGTATTTTCTAATACAAGCATTGGCAAGTACCTAAATTTGACCTGGAATCAGTCTCTTGCGATCCCTGTACAGCAGGGCTGGAATGTAAAAGTAAATAAAAGCTGGTCAGTTTATGTGCTGACAAGAAGCATGCTGATAGAAAGAGAAAGCAGAGTGACAGAGAGATGAGCTCATCACTGGTAAATATTGCAAGAAAAGCTGTTTTTGCTATTTCACCTTTTAATGGGCTACTTATATTTAATTTGTTATATTTGGCTGGCGTCCTGCTTTCAACAGCAAGTTTTTCTATATTTCCTAATGTGTGAGAGGTGTCATTTTAGCTGTTTGATTTGTTGCTAGAAATATATTTATCAAGTGACAATAATAGAGATACCAGCAGTTGAAAAGGAAAGCAGCGTATCAAATATGATCTGGTTTCTTGATCGCCTAAATTAGCATAAACAGCATAACAAAGCCTTGACTTCGAAGCAAGAACTTCTGCATATATCTGGCAAATATAATATGTATGAGGAAATAAGTAAGAAGCTGAGGTAGCTACAGGACACCTCATGCTGGCTGAGAGCAGATTGTTTAGCTGCTTTTAGCACACATAACCAATTAAATGAAAGGCTGCATGAAACCCCTGTGTAACACTTTCTCAAGCTGTTAATGCTTTTCATGGCCAAAATACTGATGAAGCCATCACAAACAAAGATTTAGCATGCTGAATTCTTGGTGCATAGCAGGACTTTGTAAAACAATACTTACAGAAATACACAAATGTGTGCAGGTCTGTACTAACTAATACATCAATAAATGTGCATCATACACTCTAGGGGGAGCACAACTGGGGGAGTCAATAACTTGGGAAGGATCTGGGAGTTCTGGTAGATCATAGACTCAATAATTGCATGTGATGTCAAGTGGCAGTTTCTAAAGCAAGCAAAATACTTTCTTGTATTAAAAGGGTTTCTAGACTCCAGAGAGAGAGACATAATCCTGCCCCTGTACAAAGCATTAGGAAGACCTCATCTGGAATATGCAGTTCAATTTTGGGCACCAGTTGAAGAAAGGGTTTGGCCAGAGTTCTTCTTTAAGATCACTGCAAGCACCAAGGGGGCACTCTTTGCATCTAGAGATAAACTACAAAGAATGTAATAAAAGATGCAAACTAGTAATCTGGGCAGCTAAAATAGAGTGCGAAAAGCATATTGCCACAGTTAGTAAAAAATTCTACCAATATATTAACAGCAAAGAGGTGAGAAAGGAGCAGATTGGCCCAATAAAGGACAAAAACAGGAAGTTAGTCACAAATGACAAGGAGAGGGCCGAGGCGCTGAACACTTTTTTCTCCTCAGTATACACTTCGGAGGGAAACGGGTTTGACGTACATGATAAAACACATAGTTCAATACAAAATATACCGCAGTGGTTGACAGAACCCGGTAT
Organism: Nanorana parkeri; assembly: GCF_000935625.1. Classification (NCBI taxonomy): domain Eukaryota; kingdom Metazoa; phylum Chordata; class Amphibia; order Anura; family Dicroglossidae; genus Nanorana; species Nanorana parkeri. The sequence goes on from NW_017306727.1 coordinate 968,422, forward strand.
ACAACAAAGACTTAAACTACTTAATGCAAATAAAGCAGTGGGACCTGATAATCTACACCCCAAGGTACTTAAGGAACTAAGCCAGGTTATAACCAGACCTCATTTTTAAGGACTCCTTAATGACTGGTAGAGTCCCAAGTGATTGGCGGAGGGCTACGGTAGTTCCAATATTCAAAAAGGGGCAAGATGCCAACCTGGGAACTATAGACCGGTCAGTCTAACATTGGTAGTTTGTAAACTGTTAGAAGGTATAATTAAGGACTATTTGGTAGAATTTGTTCAGGATAATGGCATAGTTAATGACAATCAGCATGGGTTCAGGAAAGACCGTTCCTGCCAGACTAACTTGCTAACTTTTTATGAGGGGGTAAGTAGAGATCTGGATGGAGGGAGGCCGGTGGATGTGGTATATCTGGATTTCTCAAAGGCTTGATACGGTACCACACAAACGCTTACTACACAAGCTGAGATCTATGGGCATAGATGAGGTGGTGTGTACGTGGATGGAGAACTGGCTACCGTAACGTGTCCAGAGAGTATCTTTTAATTACACCTTTTCAAACTGGGCTAGTGTCATGAGCGGTGTGCCTCAGGGTTCTGTGCTGGGTCCCATGCTGTTCACCCTATTTATTAACGACCTCGGGGAGCGTGTAAATAGCCATGTTTCAGTGTTTGCAGACGATACAAAAATCGGGAGGGTAATAGAATCGGACCTAGATAGTTTAACATTACAGGAGGACCTGGATAAAATAGGGGAGTGGGCAATTATATGGCAGATGAGGTTTAATGTCGATAAATGCAAAGTAATGCACTTTGGAAATAAAAATAAGCAAATGGGTTACACAATTATGGGTATGCCACTAGGGAAGTCAGAAATGGAGAAAGATTTGGGGGTCATTGTAGACCACAAACTGAATGGTAGCTTGCAGTGCCAGGCTGCTGTAAACAAAGCAAGTAGGGCCCTGTCCTGTATTAAGAAGGGGATGAATTGCAGAGACAAGTCTATAATTGTGCCACTTTATAGATCTCTGGTTCAGCCTCATCTGGAGTACGTGGTCAAGTTTTGGTCACCAGTACTCAGAAAAGATGTCCTTGAGCTGGAGAGAGTCCAGTGGAGGGCAACCAAACTAATTAGGGGAATGGAAGACCAGAGCTCTGAGACAAGGCTGCTAAATTTAAACATGTTCAAGTTGGAAGTAAGGAGATTAAGGGGGGATATGATTTTCATGTACAAGATATTCAATGGTGACAGCAAAAAAAAAAAAAACTAGAGGCCACCACCTAAAATTGGTGGAAAAAAAATTCCAGCACAAGGGGCAAAGGGTGTTCTTCACAGTAAGAGCGGTTAGGGTCTGGAACTCACTGCCACCGGCAGTGATTTCAGCTAAGAGTTTGGAATCTTTCAAGAAACTTTTGGACGATTTCCTGAGGGACCGTAATATACAGGGGTACAAGTACTCCTAAGAATTAGATGATACATGGACTATACTCATCAGCAATAGGTTGGACTTGATGGACTTATGTCTTTATTCAACCTCACATACTATGTAACTATGTAACTCGAAGCCCCTTAATAAAGGGGGATATTCGTAGAGCTTCATCTATGGGTTCCATGGCCAGGTTGAAGAGAGTGGGCGACAGCGGACAACCCTGCCGAGTACCCCGACAAATAGGGAAAGGCAAATTACCTAACTTTATAGAGGCAACAGGATTATGGTACAGCAGTCTAATCCAGCGAGTAAACTCCAAGGGGAATCCAATTTTGTCCAGTATAGCCCACAAGTAGGATCATTCCACTGTGTCTAAGGCTTTTTCTATATCAAGAGACGCCACCACCCTAGTCCCGGTATTGACATGGGATACATGCAAGTTGGTGAATAGCCGGTGCAGATTAATATCAGTGGATCTGCGGGGCATGAAGCCAGTTTGGTCCGTGTCTATCAGACTATCCGTCAGTTGGTTAAGTCGTACACTAAGAATCTTTAGGTTACAATTGAGGAGCGCAATGGGCCTATAGGAGGCGCAGTCAGTCGGGTCTCTCGGTAGTTTGTGAATCAGAATGACATGGGCTCCAGTCATGGAGGGCGGCAGGTGATTGGTTGCTAAACAGGTGTTATACATCTCGCATAGGCGAGGGACCAATAAACCTGCATGTGTCTTGTAAAATTCCATAGCGATCCCATCTGGGCCTGGTGATTTTCCATTAGGGAAAGAACGAATGGCATTTAGGACCTCGAGGTCTGCTATTGGCTGTATCAGAAAAGTACGTTGACTGTCTGACAACCATCCCAGAGCTATTGTGTCTAACAGAGGCTACAGGTCCGGGGAGCATAAGGAATCTTAGCACGTGAGCCAACCACCTGTACAAAAAAAAAACAACAAACGAGCCAAGGGAAAAAACAGCCCCAACCAACCCAGAACCCACCCTGCCAGCCCAACACATAACCCAAACCACTCTTAGAGCAACACGTGTCAGGAGGCTTTGTATCCACAAAAAAGTGAACTTAGTCAAAAACGTTCAACAAGAACCGAACAGTCTGCTAGGGCAATGTAGTAACCCGATAAGAACCACTCCGCGAGCTTCGGGACCCATCAAGCTCAATTTTCTGCAGTGCTGAATAAACAGTAGGAGAACATAGTGCATATGAAGGATAGAAGCAGGCTTGCCATACGGCAGCAGTAATAACAATAAAGAATAGAGAACGGTCAGGCGTTATCTAGCCATGCGGCAGCCGCCGCGGGAGTGTCTAAGAAACGAGTAGTGGCACCATCACTTACCCCCAAACGACTGGGTTATAGGAGACCATACTGAAGGCCCTTCAGGCGGAGCCTTTTACGAACCTCTGTAAAGGATCTGCGCCATTGCTGTATTTCAGCAGCATAATCAGGGAACAGAGAGATACAGGCACTTTCATATTGTAGGGTGACTTCTCGCTGCAGCAAGGACCCAGTCTCTATCCCTGTAGTTCAGCAAGCGAATGAGGAACGGTCGGGCCAGTGCTCCTGGCTTCGGAGGGATGGGCGGAACGCAGTGCACTTTCTCCGAATGTGGGTGGCAGATCCTGGAAATCAAGCAGCGTGGCCAAAAAGGTCTCAGCAAATTCAGCCGGTTGTTTTCCCTCTGCTCATTCAGGGAGGTCTAACACGCGGACGTTATTGCGGTGCAGCCAGTTCTTTGTATCCACCGCCTTCTCCTGTAGGCCCTGGAGCTGTCGCTGTAACAGCTTGACTTCAGCTGAATCCTATCGCGCCGTCTCCTTCACCTGAGCGATCCGGGACTCAGCTGCCCCCATGCGGGTACGGAATTTATCCATGTCATGGCGCAGGAAGCTTACATCGGTTGAAAGGGAGTCAATTTTGCTCGTGAGGGCCTCCTTGCATGATGTAATGGCCACCAGGATGTCCAAGCTAGAGGGAGAGGGAGTTAGCTCAGCGGCATCGCTCGTCTGTGTTCCCACTGACATCTTTTTGCATTTAGCCAGCACAGCCAAGATGGCCGCCTCCAAGACACCACGAGGCCTGCCCCCTGACGAATGAGTCGACCTGCTCTTGTTGCGTTTCATATAGATCCCTGCCGATGAGGAGATCAGGTAGAGGAGGCGTTCGGCAACACCTGACCACAGGTAAGTGAGAAAAATCAGCACCAGAAAAGTATCAGGGTGTTAGATTAAGCGCAGCTCCCCGTTCGCACGTCTACACGCCCCCATGCAAATGTATTTTTTAATACAAGCAGTGTAAATACCCGAGTATGGTTTGAAATCACCCTTTTGCAATCCCTATACAACTGAGCATAACAGGGAGAAGCAGCACAATGAGCCAGTTAGTTGTGCTGCAGTGCCCATACACTAACAAGGAGCAAGCCGAAAGAAGGAGAGAAAGATAGGCTCATAAGCTTGCTACTTCTTGTTCACTGTCCAAGGCTGGGGGGTGGGGACAAGACCTGTAAGTGTTACTAACCTGCCTTAGAGGAAAGTCAGGTCTCCACGCTGCCTGTGTTGTTTGGTAGGGCTTTACTGTAACTGACAACACAAGTCCAATATAGCAGTGATTTCATTGTTAAAGTGAACATTTTTTTTCACAGGAGAAGAATCAGCTAGTATGCATAGAAGGAGGAACAGAACATCTTTTAAGATGTATTTGTGGTCTATGTCTCTGTTGGGGAAATCTGTCCAATGGGGACACAGACTGTAACAAATAATTTTTTTTTGGTTATACCTACTGGTTTGTGTTTTGTTGCTTTGAACGGGAGTCATAGTGACTGGATTCATAGTTGTGTTAGGTATGCTGGCTTGTGAAATTTAAATAAGATTATTTGCTTAAATCTTTAAACCAATAGCCAAAATGGCTGGGGTTGTTTAAACTCCATTTGATAATTTAGTGTATTTGTTATTGAATTGTACCTATATAAAGTATATTTGTATTCAATTCTGCCTACAGTCCCATAGTGTTGCACGTCTGCATGTCAAATGTGGGTGCATGTGACAAATTCATGTACTGTTAGGTGAGCCGCCTGCCCTGACCCCCTGCTTGGGTAACAACTACTCTCCAAGATTGTCATCTCCCCTGACTTCTACCCTGGACACAGACTCTGACTTCTGTCGCAGTACACATTCTTTCTTGTAGGTTTCTGGGCGATGTCTTTGTCCTGCTAATATAGCTCTTAAAGGTGAACTATGAGATGAGTGCTTTTCACTCACCTCATAGTTCTAGCCGACCTGTGACAATGAGACTGTCACAGGTCTGCTTAGTAGATCGGGAAGTGAGCGAACACATACCGGCGTTCGCTCACCTCTCGATCCTGTCACGGCTCTCTGCTGTGACAGGGGAGGGGCTGGATTCCCCCCTCCCACTCTGATCCACCAGCGCTGACTGGCGGAACGGACTAAGGAGAACTATGGGGAAAAGCCTTAACCCCATAGTTCTCCTTTAAGCCCTGGGGGCATCTAAGTACTGCTAGGCATGTTACACCGGGAAAGGAGACTGCTATAGGTGAAGCTGCGCATATGCCTGGTTATTTTTGCAGAACTAGACATTAACTAATGTCCTTCACATGGACCTGTTTGAAACAGGTAAATTAATTTGTCATGCTGAGGCATAGTGGAAGGCACCTATACTGCAGACACTTCATCCTTACTGCATGTTCAGCCCCTGGGCCACACAGCTTCTATGACACTGTTGGCTGCACAGCATCCTTAGGAATTAAGGATACTGTGCAGCCGACAGCATCATAGCAACCAAGGATGATGTGCTGCCAACAGCAGCCTAGCAACCAGTACAAGGGGAGTGGGGTGGGCACACGGCCCTGTTACTCCAAAATGACTTTGGCCTTATTTACCTCCATTCTCTCCACCTCTGGTGACATATTAGTAAAGTGCCACAAATAAAAACCAATTGAATTTGTTGCACGTGTAGGTACAAGCATGGAAACTTGAACACGGCTTACATGAATTTGGTGCTACACTTCCTATAACAACAACGACACCAGAATTCTGTCACAAAGGCTATGTTGAATTGCCCCCCCCCCCGCCCTTTTTTTT
>NW_017306727.1:973975-976446 GCF_000935625.1 Nanorana parkeri
TTATTTTGTGATGTCATAGTACATAACTTTTTTTCTCATGTATTTTTTATTTGCTTTCAGGACTGCCCATACAAAAGAGAAGGTTTCTACTTTGCTGGTTCAAACTGACTGAGTTGAGCATGGTAGAAATGCTTAATGTCTCAATCCCTGCCAAGAGAAACCCTTGATGTTTAGCTTTTTTCTTCTGCTTTGCCTTTGAATATTCATTAAAGTGAAACTGTTGATTTCCTTATTTTATAAGAAAAGGGAAAAAGCAAAGTGCAGTAACCCTTAACACCCAAGAAGCTAAAAGTGGAAATAATCTTACCCTTGTAGTGGGGCTACTCCTGCATTGCAAGAGTCAAGTGCTCATTTTGTCTGGGGATAAAAAAAAAAATGTATACTCAACTGAACCTCGGTTCCGCCAGGCTGCTAGACTGGTCCCTGCAGCCTCTCTCCTCCTCCGCTCCAGTGATGGAATGTCCCTTGGAGTCCTCACATCCAATACATTGTATTGGACATGCTGACTCACAGGACCTTAGATCGCTGGAGCAGACGGAGAGAGCGGCTGCAGTGAACGGCCTTGCAGCCAGCCAGGTCCAAGTATATCTTTGCTATTTTTTTGCCCCCCCAAAAAATATGAGCATTTAACCCTTGCAGTGCGTGCGGTAGTAGCCCCACTGCAACAGTTACGATTATCTCCTCCCTGAGTTCCCCTTTAAAGTGTTTGATTAGCCTAACTTTTCTTGCTAGTTTTAAATTTTAGAATTAAAATCTCAGTTTTTTTTTTAGTTTTCTGTCTAAGTCCTATTAGGTAGCCTTCTCTTCACTTCCTGTCCCAGAGATGCAACAGGAAATGAGAAAAAAAGGAAGACAAATTCATATCAGCTGTTACTGCAACAGGTATACCAATTGGAGATTTTTTTTCCTTAGGGTTCTCCTTAGGGTAACTGCTCATTTCTCTCTGGGGGCTCAAAATAAAGCAGAAATACTCACCCAATCCTCATTCCTGCAGCAGTGACCACTCCCCTCTCTGTCCCTCCACTCTGGCTGTGGTATATCCCCCGAGGTCTTAACCTCTAATACACGGTATTAGACTTGAGTCCAGGGAAGAAGAGACTGCGGGGATGGGTCTATCAGCCAAAGAGGACAGAGGTGCGTATATCTTCTTTATTTTCACCCCCTAGACAAAATGAAATTCCAAGAGTTCCGCTTTAATTTTAAATTTAATTCTAATTTCACATGCCTACTAACTGTGTCAAGGCAGACATATGTGACAGAAATATAAATATATGATGAGCTGTCAGTGCAGGTATGCTGCCCTAAGTTTCCTTGCCTTTATACTTCTACCATATCCCTCTCACTGTGTGCTGGAACTCGGTGGAGTGATCTCTTCCCAATGACACTGTGCACTGATATATAATAATAATATTGTATACATAATTCCTCGTATTGTAGATGATTGTAATCACATTTTGTAATCACACGTGTGTCGATAGGAATAGCTCAACCCAGCTCCACCTCCCATGCTGACAGATAGGATAATTTAATAAACTGACCCAATTGCAAAGAGTATATAAGATCCCCCCATCCCTGTTCACCCTTCCCAGCACACCAATAGATAAACAGTTTTTAAGAGGTGGTGGAACAGGCTTTCTTGAATAGGTGAGTTTTCAGGGATCACCTAAAGGCAGACAGATTAGGAGATAGCCAATTGTGGTAGGGAGTTTCAGAAGATGGAAGAGGCTCTGGAGAAGATGTGGAGGTGAGCATGAGAGAAGGTGATGAGGGAGCTACACAGCAGGAGGTCTTGGGAGGAACGGAGAGGATAATTTGTGTGATATCTAGAAACGGGGTTGGAGATAGCTGGGGCAGAGTTGTGGATGGCTTTGCATGTTATTGTTAGCACTTTGATTGGCAGAGAAGGGTGGCGGTCATGGAGCGGTTGGTGAGATGGATGGAGTCTGGCAGCAAGTCTGGCAACAGCATTCATGATAGAATGAAGGGGGGAGAAAGTAGGCAAGCTTTGTGGTGGTGCAAGAAGACAACTGAGATTTGTAGTTCTACAAAAAATAAGTTTATAGTTTTGCAAAAAATATTAAGTTTATACTGGGGTTATAGAGAATTGGTACTACAGCGCTTGTTTTATTTGATTAATGTACTATTTTTGCTCAAAATGTTATAGTGGATGCAAAAAACAGTCACAGGTGACACATCCCCAAATCGTAGACACATACTGTATGTTATAAATCGTTTGTGAGCTGTGATGGTATGTGTTGTGATAAAATGATACAGGTGTACATTTAGTCGCAGCACAGCTTATCACAACACGCAGCAATGCATCACAACGCTTTGCCATGCTGCTGCATAGTTCAATTAATGTTATTTTAAAAAGAAAAAAATCAAGCACTGCGATGCGTTCTAATAATGCAGCACAGCACAAATGCATAGTGTACACCACAATATGGTGCATACTGTCACATGTATAATAT
>NW_017306727.1:976646-988526 GCF_000935625.1 Nanorana parkeri
CAGGCGGACAGCGCAGTACAGAGGGATAATCCAAGGGGAACGTCAACAAGGAAGCCAGGTATTTGGGGTAATCAGGAGTACACAGGAGCAGATCACAGATGACTGGTGCTGACTAGCAATCACTCAGCAATGAATCCCAGTCCTGTGGCGCTTTAAATAGGCTGACACATCGTACCGCGCATGCGCCGACGTGATGACGTCATCCGCGCATGCGCAGTAACCTAGCGTCACAACGTGCGGGGCGGTCCCCGCCGGGTCACAGGGCACCCGCGACTGCGTCTGCGCGGCCTAGCAGCGCTGCCGGAACGCCCCCTTTGTGCATGTCGCCGCGCAGTGGCCTGGATCGGGACACGGCAACTCCCGCGGGACGGCAACCGACAAGGCTGACGAGCCACCCGGACCGGACCCTGATCTGCCCGGACCGGGACCCGACACACGGGTCTAAACAGACCCCTGACATTTCATTTTGAAATAGAAAAAGAAATTGAGGACACAGAGTCCTCAATCTCTTTTTATGCAACTCTGTACTGAATGAATGGAAAGCACTCAGTACAGAGGCTTCACAATGATTCACAAACTGGAGATAGTAAATATTTGCTATCATCCAGTTATGAATGGGTAGAATCATCTGTAGTGAGCTGCTTCCACCCATTCAGAAACTCATGAATGAAGAGGAAGTGATATAACGTGGAACAAATAGAAGGCATTAAAGGAATTAAAGAGTATACCTGAACTAATCATAAAAATGAGCGATAAAGGAGGAAATGTAGTACTCCTTACGGAAACAATGTACCTAGAAGAAGCAAATCGACTTTTAAATGACCAAACGACCTACATAAAAATAAGGGATTCCCCCTTCAAGAAATTGGTCAGTGATTTAAACTACAAGTTAAATTTAGCGAAACAGGAAGGAATACTTACTAATAAGGAGTTTAATTTCATCAAAGTAACCAACTATAACATTCCAACCTTCTACATAATACCGAAAGTACATAAGCATAGCTCTAAACCTCCAGGCAGACCAATTGTGTCAGCTGTTGGTGGACCAATGGAAAATGTAGGAAAATACTTAGACACCCTTCTGAAAGATATTATGCTAAACCTTCCATCTTACTTAAGGGACTCAGTAGATACCATAAATAAAATTATCAATATTAAAATGGAAGAGGGTGATCTACTTGTTGGTCTTGATGTGGAATCCCTTTATACATCGATACCACACCATTGGGGTCTAATAGCAGTAAAACACTATTTGGACTCCTCCTACCCCGAGACGGCCTCCCAGAATGAGTTCATTTTAGAACTCTTAGACTTTGCATTAAATAATAATTACTTCCAATTTGTTGGTACCAACTTTAAACAAATTAGAGGCACCTCCATGGGAGCACCATGGGCTCCAGCGTACGCATGCATTCATCTGGGCATGTGGGAGCAAGATTGTGTCTACTCACATCATCTTTTTAAATCGTTTGCCAAGATTTGGTATCGTTTTATAGATGATATACTATTAATTTGGTCAGGTTCTAACAGCCAACTACTATAATTTATAGTGGACCTCAACAAGAACGATAGAAACATCCACCTGACTTACACCATAGACACCCGAGAGATATCGTTTCTGGACCTCAAAATCCGAGTAGAAGGGGAAACATTAATGACAAACACCTATCGTAAACCAACAGCGGCCACCACGGTACTCCATGCTGATAGCCACCACCCATTATCCCTAAAGCAAGCCATACCCACGGGTCAATTCCTGCGTTTAAAAAGGAATTGTACCTCTAATGAAGACTTTAGAATGGAGTCAAGAGCAATGTATGACCGCTTCAGGGAACGTGGCTACCCGCATCGAACTTTAAGAAGGAGCCTGGCAATAGCCAACAAAAGAAACAGAGAAGATCTCCTTAAATGCATAAATAAAGAAACTAAAAAAGAAGTACAAGACCAAAGGGTCCGTATGGTTACACAATATGGCTCTGGTTGGTCTACTCTTAAACGAACACTGAGCAAACACTGGCATATTCTCCAACTATGCCCTACCCTAGCCGAGATAGTGGGCCCTTATCCCTTGGTAACCCAAGACGAGCCCGTAATCTAAGGGATCAACTTGTATTCTCGGAATTTACCCCGACACCACATGAAACTTGGCTGTCCAAATCAAAACAGACCGAAAGGAATGTTTGCTTGTGGACATTGCCATATATGCCCGTTTGTCCATAAATCCAAACAATTTACAAACTCAACAGGTTCTTCTAAATTTAACATACAACACTTTATTAATTGTAACACGACCGGAGTTGTCTATGAACTGATGTGCCCCTGTAAGAAATCCTATATAGGAAAAACCAAACGTGAATTAAAAACAAGAATCGGGGAACATTTAAGGGACATAAAAAAACAGAATAAGGAAAGCCCTTTGGCACAACATTTCCTGCAATATCATGCTGGGAGAACCACGGGTATAAAGATTAGGGGAATCTATGTACTCAAAGTTTCGGCACGTAGAGGAGATTTCAATAAGATCCTATTACAGAAAGAAAAAAATGTGGATCTTCAAGTTGAAGACCATGATTCCACATTGATTAAACAATGAGTGTAGCCAGCAAGTATTCCTCTAGCCTCTGTCCCAGTGGTTCCCACAGCACTAAATAAACATAGCCTCTATCCCCGGGGTCCTCATAGCACTAAATAAACACATGCTTTCCTCTATCATTAACTCGTAATTAATTTAATACCCCAAACATCCCCATTATCCGCATATTCAAATAAATAAATTAAATAACTACAAAAAGTGCCACTTCAATCTAATAAAGTAAACTGCAACAACTTGGTCCGTTTAAGATGAGTTAGATACAACCATAGTTGCACCTCCTCCCCTAACTATAATAATCTCTGGAACATACCTGATGATTCACAACATCCAGTGTATAGGACATAAGAAAGGAAATATGTAGCATCATAGTTAATCTATTTAACTGAGCAATGGACATCAAGAACAGGATATAACACTTGTTACATCACTTCACAAAGCGGAATGAATGATTGAATGATAATTATAGAGTATCAACTTATTTGTCCCGTTATTTCCGTGATTCATCTGCATTCCTGTCCATCCTGTTCTTTATCCCCCTTTTTTTCCTCTCCTCCCCCCCCTCCCCACCCTTAGTCTGGCATCTGTCCAGGAAGTATATATGTAAAAACACAATTTGCTAAATGTTTCGTATCTAATCAAACTCAGCACCAGATGGGTTAATACTAAACTCATGAGAAAGGATAAAAGCCTCATGAACAGATTACCCAGCAGGATCTGACGAAGCCCCGTGAAACCTAGGAGGGGCGAAACGCGTCATCCGTTGTAGGATGCCAAGCTGAGACACCACCTGCATGTCAGGCTACTAACCAATGTGGCTATTTTGAGCAGCGAGACTAAAGGATTTGATATGCCAACGACCTGGATACATCTGTGATCAAACTGAAATCCCTCTAAGAACCGGCTACTCCACCTGAGAGAGACAACAGGAGTATCACCTGGAGCCTTTACTGCGTGATCTTCATCACGGGCGCAATTGGAAACTAAAATATCAAGCATCCATACATCTCGAGCGAGTGACCGTCCGGTTTAAGGAGTTAAAGTAGCCGTGAGTAAAACCTACTCGAGTTCCTTTTTTACACACAGAGGGGAAGCATCCTGCTCGCCAAGTGTGATTATAACTCAGCGGCACACAGTATATTAACCCACCGGGCCTATCCTCATGCTCTTTTTGTTACAAAGTATGATAACAAGTACCAATTGCAGCGACACTCATTGTATCCGCAGAAGGCGTCCATAGGATTCAAGTCAAAGGTTCATATTGACTTTACCTCAACTAAACGATACCTCTAAGACACTTTACGGAAAAAGAGAAACATACTAAGAAAGTTTGACAGGAAATTCCCAGGCATTCGACATATACTGTATTGCACTTCTTCACTTTAGTTCTACGCTGCTCCTTCATAATTGAGGGCCACCTGAAGATTTAGAGTACATTGATCAGCTGGCTCCGTTTGTGTGTGAGTGTTGATTTGTACAAATGGATTGTTGCAATGATCTTTTTTAAGGGTGTGGGAATAGTGGTTTTCTGAATTGTGCAGTCTGTTTATATGGAAAATTGTTTTATAACTAATAAATGTAATCTTTTATACCGCAATTTCACTCTCCGACCCCATTCTTTAGCTGCACTCTGTTCAGTAAACCTCCCTTGGTGTGAACAAATTACCTTTATTGAAGTGACATAACGTACTTCCTGTTCATTCATAAATGGGGAAACATAGCAAAACATTGCAAACATTAGCAACACTATCCTATGGTTACTTATGGGCTGACCTCAAGGTGCATGAATCACACGTTAAATACCTTAAAGGTTGGAAATGGTGAATTGACAAACATTCTATTTATTTATTTATTTATTTATTTATATAGCCTTACATATTATAACATTTATATTATGTCTTATCCATACCCCTAATCTATTATTTTGACATGTGTTAATAATATAACTTAATGATGACATGGTCAGTCGCCTGGATGGTATCCATCATCTACCTGCAGTATTTTATGGACTGCAGGACACAAGATTGATTACTTGGACTGATTTCAATTAGGAAACTCTGTACTGTCAGCTCCCAGCTGTATTTGTAAATCATTAGACTTCCTATTAACATAAAGTGATGTAACAGTGGTCATCATTTTTTTTTGATTTGCAGGTAAAGTCACATAACATGAAATAGCTATGCTAATAAATAAGCATCATTGCTATAAAGAAAATACAATTATTTTAAATGCTTTCAGTTAAGAAAAAACCTTCAAAGCTGCTAACAAGTATATTCTAAATTTTATATAGTTGCTTCGTCAGGAGGGTATGTTTGTTTGTGTTGTGGCTGGTGTATGGGTTTGCATGTGTTGTGATAGCATTATACATTTTATAAATAAATAAAAAAGTAATTCTTGAATATTTTTGTGATAGGTTATACAGACATTTTCTTTTCCATCATTTTTCATATTTATTGGGGAAAAGAAAGAGGGGACACAGTAATATGCCCAGTATCCATGTGGCAAATATTTGGTTTAAAAGTGATCAACCACCAGTTGGCATGGTACATTTCCAGTTCATCACTTCATCACTATTTGCAAAGAATATGTTCAATGTCTTAACATGCTAAAATATATTTAATTGTGTGCAATTTTGTGATCCAGACACCACTGCCTGGCAGCTACTGTATATGATATGATGCAGCCTTGCTCACCATTTTAATATGGAGGAACCCTCAAAAATAACTCTCAGGTCTCAGGAAACCTCTGCTAATATTTACTATAACTACAGCTCACAGTACATTTATGTGAACAGTATGTTGAGATATAGGAATAAATAAAAGAATAATGAATGTAGTGTAGTTGGTGTCTTTGACACCCAGGGCTGCTTTGGCCTAGGGATCGGATTTGCACTACCATGGGTTCAAAGTTCAGGGTCCAGGCAAACTGCTGGTCACCTGGCTCAAAAGGGCCATAATTGGGGCTTCAGGGTTGACAGTCTATGTAGGGAGAGTTAGTTGCTATATGGTGCTATTTTGTGCTTAATTACTGTGGATTGCAGTGTGGTGGGTTTCTATTTAGCTGCTGCTCCCCCCGTCTCAACAGTTTTTTGTTAATGGTCTTGGATTTAGTGTGTCATGAGCTACTTTTTTGAGGAGGGGTAGATTTTATTGTATGTTTCTAGGGCATTTTATTTATTTGGGAGTGCACCGAGTACACTTGTTGTTATCACATTAAAGTTTCCCTCTGTTTGCAGCACATCACTGCATACTTATTGTGAGGAAAAGAAGTGTGTACCAAAGGACCATGTGTACCAAAGCACATATTGTCATCATTAGGGGTGTACCAATACCAGTTTTTCTGTATCGAGTAGCGATATATTTTTGGTACTCGCTGATATCGAGTACCGATACCGGTACTTCTGCAAGCATGAAGCCGGCTTCCCGGGCAATCACAAAACCGGGCGGCATGTCCTTACCTGCCGCCCAGCTTCTTGATTGCCCGGGAAGCTGACTCCATGCTGTTTGGCCGGCTCGATGTTGATTGGCCAGGAAGCTGGCATCCCAGCCAATCAGCATTGAGCCAGCCAAGCAGCATGGAGCTGGCTTTCCAGCCAATCAGGTAGCCAGGTGGCGAGTCATTACCCGCAGACTGGCTTCCTGATTGGACGGGAAGCCAGGTCGAAGTTCCCTCATGGCACAAAATCTTCCTCTGACCAGACGTTCTGGTATCGGGGGTAAGTTTCGGAGCATTTGGACGAGTAGGAGTACTCGCCCAAATACTCAGTATCTGCGCCGATATCGGTACTAGTATTGGTATCGGTACATCCCTAGTCATCACTGTCATTAAACTTAGGCTTTATTAAACAAAAAATTGTCAGGCAGGCCTAAGGTCAGAGGCAGAGGTTCCACATGTGGAAGTAGTAGGGGGCAAACAGGTTCTGCAGGAAAAAGCAATGGTCAGGTTGCAACATCTGAAGGCAGGGCATGTCTGCCTTTTCTATGCAACCAACCTGATTTATGCTCAGTGCTGACCATCCTCCTCCCAGTCTTAGTTGCATAACATGATATCACGAGGGCTGATATCACAACAAACTCAACTTACTTACACTATTTGTATGACAAAATATGACAGGTTCCCCTGTGTGTCTTTAAATAGTTGCAAAACATTAGGCGTTAACTAATAAAATGCAAATTTGTGAATTCTTTAAACAGTGATTGGCTGTGCAGATTATAGGGCATTAAGAGCTTTGGATGTGATGGTAAAAATGGAATAACATTAAATAATCCATCAATTGTAATATGACTTCAGTAGTGGATAGAATGTTCTGCACATGAAAGTTTGTCTGTATTGTCAAAATGATTGACAGGTGAAAAAAGAGATGAGTAGCCTAAAGTGCTGGAGTTCTACTGTTGATACAACAAGTGAGGGAAGATCAGAGTATCAATAAAGAATATGTACAATATTTGAGTAATTAAAATGTTAAAAAACAGAAGCAATGAGGAAATTGACATTAAAAAATGATTACAGCAAAGAATGGAAATGGATTGTGTTTTTGAAGTCATGAGACTGTCGGATCTCAATGATAGGAATTATTTGTGCCTCATTCCAGGTAATTAAAAAATATATTTGATGTTGTAGCTAACAGATGGTTCTCTTTGGATATGGTTGGCAATTTGTAATTTAAGCTTTGCTACCTGAATTTCTTATTTTATTGCCTAAAAGTAATTTTCCTAAATCATAGCATGGCTGTTACTATATGTTTCCATTTTACGTACAGATATGGCTTGGTGGAGTTCTTTAAAGGTATTTTTCAAATGTAATACATAAACTACTTGGTCATATGCAAAATAGGCAGACATGTAATTAGTCCTTTGTATTTCTTTGGGTCTTCCCTGGGAATCTGCTACATTAGTGGAACATATGGAAGGACTCTTTAAATATCGTTCAGTGGAGCTCATTAAACTGCAGTTATGTTCAATGTTAACATACAAATTTATGCTTTTCTTATAACAGCAGTATTATACAGACTTTCTTTTTTTTTTCTATGCTGTTGTTTTGAGAGATTCTTTTGTTCAATTTGTATTATTTGATTTAAATCCCACACTCCAGCCGTGTTCTATTTCCACTGCTGTCAGTTTTGACATTTCAAGTGCTTAAAAGCCCAGGCAGAACATGTACAAAATGTGGCTCTGTGGTGGATCTCAGGGATAAAAGCCCTAGTTAATTTTAAGGTGATAAAATATATTGTATTATCGCATCAGGAAAATCTGCAAGATGAGCAAACATAGAACACAGCTGGATTACTACAGAATGGTAGGCTGCCACCTGCAGGTTAATAGTTAAATTTCACACGCAGCTGCACAACCTAACCTATTGTCTGAACGCAAACTGCAGTGGGCGATACAAAAAAGTCTGCTATAAACAACAGAAATTGTTACCATCTTTTATAATCTGCTCAATAACTAAAAGCATTTCACATCTATCCCCAGCCAACAATGGAGTTGATAATCTAATGTCTCTTACAAGCTTAAAGCACAACTAAACCCAGAAAAAAAAATGTTGTGGCTCCATTGGCCCCAACCGTGCCCACTTTATTGGTTGGTCCAATCCAGACCCCACTACTAAATATATGCAGGAACCACCCATCATGACCACTTTGTTTGTTGGTCCCATTCAGACCCCACTTCTAACTATGCAGGAACTATCCATCATGACAAATTTATTGATTGGCCCCATCCAGACCACTCTTCTAACTATGCAGGAACCATCCATAATGACCACCTTATTGGTCGGCCTCATCCAGAACCCACTTCTAAATATGCAGGAACTACCCCTCATGTCTACTTTATTGGTTGGTTCCATCCAGAACCCACTTATAAATATCCAGGAACCACCCATCATGACCACTTTATTGTTGGTTCCATCCATAACCCACTTCTAAATATGTAGGAACCACACTTTATGTCAACCTTACTGGTTGGTCCCATCCAGATCCCACCTCAAAATATGTGAAGACTGCCAACTTGCTGCGCCTATCCTCACAATTAACTCCTTTTTGAGTTACTTTGCATGTGCAGGACTGTCCCAGCACATCCGTAAAGTTGGCATCTATGCATTTGTTTTCTTTTTTTCAAGCAAGCAACATTTCAGTAAGTACAGAAAATACCTGTTGAGCTTGCCAGAACTGCAGTGTCCATGTCACTTTCTGTGAACTGACCTGGAAGAATAAAACAATCTTATCTGAAGACTACTAATCCCATCATCACCCATGTAATGAAGATGAATAAAGGCAGATATGGATGCAGATATTGCATTCACCTTATCTAACTGTAATATAATGGGGTTTAGATAAGCTTTAAATGCACACTAGTGATATGAGATGATTCCAAGTCACCTACAAACTTCATGCTTATACTGTCGCAGGTAGGATTCAGACCCAGATCTGCAAGGCAAGACTAAGCCCCTAGTCACCATGCTACATAATACATAATATTGCAATAAAAACATGCGGTAGGATTTGCTTGAAGTAGT
Organism: Nanorana parkeri; assembly: GCF_000935625.1. Taxonomy (NCBI): domain Eukaryota; kingdom Metazoa; phylum Chordata; class Amphibia; order Anura; family Dicroglossidae; genus Nanorana; species Nanorana parkeri. The sequence continues at coordinate 985,750 of NW_017306727.1, forward strand.
CACCGACACAATGTTGATGTGCATTATCTAAAAGGACTGGCCAAAAAGCATTGACAAGTACTGAACCACAATTACGAGTACTATATATAGATTTGTGATTGGTGTTTATTTATATTCTTTTTGTCTAGGGTTTCCTTGAAGCTAAGCTCTGGTCACAAGTTACTGCAGCTCTGGTTATTTATTTTACACATATGTATTTTTTTAAAGGTCCATCAAGTTCAACCTTTGTGTGTCTGTGTGTGCGTGGGTGTGTAGTGCGTGCATGTGTGTGTATATGAGTGTCTGTGTGGTCTACTTTTTAAGAGTACCTGTACCATTGTATGTTACGGTCCCTGAGGACGGTATCAAAGTGATTTTTGAATAATTCAATACTCTCTGCTGATACCACAGCTTATGGCAGAAGGTTCCAAAATGTAACCGCTCTAACTGAAAAGAAGCCTCTACGCCCTTTGTGGTTAAATCTTTTCTGCACCAGTTTTAGGTGGTGGCCTCTAGTCTTTGTTAGGGAGTTTACAGTAAAATGTTTATTGCTGATGTTGCCATCACCACTAAACATTTTTTTAGGAGGCAGTACGCGATTGGTTGTATTTGGTGTCCAACTGGTCAAGGAGCATAATATGAGTGATCGAATTCATATAGGATACCAGTTGAAGCCAGAATGGTTGAATCATGGGGCCGGACCAAATCATATGTGAAAGGTCAGGTCGTCCCTGCTGGCATTTTGGGCATTGGGTTAGCCAGTCATTCGGAGGGGGAGAGAGTGCGTAATAAGCCCTGTGAATTAGTTTGAACCTCTCTCCAAACCTCACAAGTGACTGCTTTGTTAAGATTTCCCCACCCTCGAAGGATGCTATCATACGTGTCCTGCAGGGAAAGGCCAGACAGTAGAGTCCATGGTTTAACATAATTCGGCAAAGGGGGAGGTGAAGGGAAGGAGTGTTCACGGAGGATTGGATATATATAAGAGAGTGACAATTTAGAGGATGGAGAAGCTAGGAGACGTCTGAGGACTATATTGGTCGGGCCCTGAGAAGACCATGGAGGTAATTTAGTTCTTATAAAATGGGAAATCTGTTGGTATTGGAGGAAATGGTTAGGTTGGATATGATATGACCTGGATAGTTCAGCCACCGCCTTGCAGTAACCTTGGGTGTTTAGGAGTTGCTGGATAGAATGGATGCCATTGTCATGCCGGGACCGAAAAACTTTAGATTCAGCACCTTGGGGAAATATGGGGGAGGAGACAATAGGCATCCATGGAGAAGTTGTACCCGGCAGGCGCAAAATTTTCCTTAGCTCCCTCGATGTGATACACTAAACATTTTGTACATTAAAATCATGTCCCCTCTCAATCACCTCACTTCTAGCGTGAACAAGTTTAAATTTAGCAACCTTGTCTCATAGCTTTGGTCCTTCAGCCCCTTAATTAGTTTAGTTGCCCTTCTCTGGACTCTCTCCAGCTCCAGGACATCCTTTCTGTGGATTGGCGACCAAAACTGAACCGCATACTCAAGATGTGGCCAAACCCATGATCTATAAAGTGGCCAAATTATTGCTTTATCTCTACAGTACAGTCCCTTTTTAATGCATGACAGTACTCTGCTAGCTTTGTTTGCCACAGCCTGGCATTGCAAGCTTTTATTCAATCTGTGGTCTCCCTGCTCCTGCTTCAAAGCATCTGCCACCCATCTTAATACCCATGCTCTGTCACAGTGCCTTCAACCTCTACCACGTCACCATCTCCCCACCACATCACTTACATCCCTCAAAGCACCTTCCACCCACTTCATCCCCCCATTCATAGTGCCTGCCACGCATCTCTAATCCCTCTCCCCACCTCAACATCACAGCGCCCACCTCATAGTGCCCCTCACCTCCTTGGTCAACCTTGCCCAATCTGGAATGCACCCACTTTCACTAGTTGTACAAAATGGGATCATACATCACATTCTCATCTGCTGCCAGTTATGTAATTTCCAGATTTTTACTGACAGAGTTGCACATATGACAATATTTTCATACAAATAGAATTTCAATGCAGTCACACTAAACTCGCTAGATTTTGCACTGCCAAGCTAAATATGAGCAAGATAAGAAACTCAGTGTAGCCTATTGGTGGCTATAAACATCCCAATCCCAATGGTATTCCTAATCTGACAGCCCCATGCATGTTTTAGGTAAGAATGATGCCTTTTAGGGCTACACTACAGTGTGATAAGTGTTTTTTAGTGCTCGTTATCACTCACACATGTTTTCCAGCAGCACTGCCCAGGGAATATGGAAGGAAGTGGTAGGCAGTGTGTGCAATTAACCTTTCTGTTCAAATGGGTGCCCGACTTAAGCTGGCCCTACTCTATACAATCACTGTACAATCTGCTATAGCAGGGGTCCTCAAACTTTTTAAACGGGGGGCCAGTTCACTGTCCCTCAGACATTGTTGGGGGCCGGATCAGGAAGCCAGGAGGCGGGTCATGACATGCTGCCCAGCTTCCTGATTGGCTAGGCAGCAAGCTTCAGTTGGTAGGCAGCCTGGCTTCCTAACCAATCAGTAAGCTGGGCGGCATGTTCTGACCCACCTCCTGGCTTCCTGATTGGCTAGGAAGCCGGCTTCACTTTTTTTCTAGGCAGCCTGGCTTCCTGACCAATCAGGAAGCCAGGTGGTACGTCATGACTTGCATCATGGCTTCCTGATTGGCTGGGAAGCAAGCTTCACTTGTTGGTAGGCAGCCCGGCTTCCTAACCAATCAGGAAGCCGTGACACGAGTCATGACGTACTG
>NW_017306727.1:988921-1026977 GCF_000935625.1 Nanorana parkeri
GTGTCTTATCAAATCAGGAAGCCGGGACACGAGTCATGACGTACTGCCCAGCTTCCTGATTGGCTAGGAAGCCAGGCTGAATAGAAAAAATTGCTGCAACAGAGCGTGCTGGTTACTACTTAAACCGGCGTGCGCTGTGTGCAGCTTCTGAGAATATACGCTATTAGCGTAGCAGGAGCTCTGCAAATTGCGCAAACGGCTTCTCCGCTACGCTAATAGCGTATATTCTCAGTCCATGGATGTTGGAAGGTGAATCTTGTGGCCGGATGACCAGTTGAGGCGAAGTACACTGTGCGTGTAGTGGGACGCTCACCGTCAGGTGCAATGAGAGCTCAGCTGGCCAGGCTGCCGCTCGTCGGCTGATCGGGAGCAGGAGCACCGCTGTACACCGTTCTGACAGTGGAGCAGTGGTCGCTATGCAAGGGGTTAAAAAGTAAGCTACAGGCTAGGGGACCTTGCGGTCCGTGGAGCGGTCGGTGTGGCTACGCGTTTTGAGGCTCTGTACCTCTTTGTCAAGCCAGAAGTAGTTCTGAGATCGTGCACTGGAGCTGGCGGGAAATACAGTGGCTTCAAAAAGACAGGTGGGCGTGGTTTACGATCGTCGACGGCTGTCATTGGTCAGGCAGCTGGTGAACGGCTTGGAAGCCGTTATGTAGAAAACCTCTTTAGGTGTGTGTGTGTACAGTTGTAACTGTTTGTATAAAGACAAGTGTTACTTGGAAAGGAGTAGTGTCATCTAATCATTAATAAAAAGTTTTAAAGGAGTGGATCATTCCTTGTGGCAATAGGATTGCTGAATTTTATCTTTGGGTGGTTGTATTCTTTCAATGAAATGTATGTTTAAAAGAAGGATGAGTGACAAATATGTTTAAAAACGAATGAGCGCGTGGTAGAAGGGATTTATTTTGAAACAGGATTTATTTTTGAAATAATTTGTTTTGAAACAATTCGTTACATGCACTGTTATGGTCTTTGGAATATATACCTTATATATATATATAAGGCTAGCAAGCAGTAGATATATGCAAAAAGTTTGTTTTTTTTAAACCAAAACGTTTTAACAGCGGTTTAAGCTTACCCCTTCTTCGCAGCGCGCTCCTGTCCGAAGATGCGAAACTCCTCGGGCGACCGCAAAGCATCTTGGGGCGGGTGCATGCGCAGTTCGGATTTTCGGGCGGGAGACGGGGAGAGAGGCAAGGTAAGTATATGGAAGCATGCACCACTCCAGTTTGCCACTGGAGACACCCGACATTTTTGCACTGGAGACACCCGACATTTTTGCACCCCTGTGACCACAGCCCGATTGCCAACACTGACACACGGTGCACGGCGTCCCTCAGCCGCGTGTAGCGCCTCCCCCTTTTTCTCCGTTCCTGACCGACGCGGCTCGGCCCGGCCAGCCGAGTACGTGGGCGGCCATACGGATGCACACCCAGTCTGGACCAGCCTCTCACACCACCGGGGACATCCCTTCGAGCCAGGATCTGTCCAAGAAGAGGGCCGCACAGACAACGGGGGAGCTCCTAACCGTAAGTCCATTTTGCTTGCTGTGACATTGCCATAGACACCCATATTCCACACTCAAAGATCTAACAGCGCTCCTTATTACATAGATCCACTGGGCCCTTCGCCAAATCAAACCCACTTATACCACTTTTGGTAGTTGCGCTCCTGAGTTTTTGTTTTTGATCTGAGGGAGCTGAATGGGACGCTCGTGCTGGTGCCCTGTCTCGTTCCTGCCAACTACAGGGGGTAGCTCACAGCACGGAACTATACAGCCCTTCTCATCGTATCCACTGCAAAGCAACCCCCACAGCACAATCAGCATCCCCCACCATCCCCAGCACTATCAGCATCACCCGTCACCCCCAGCACTATCAGCACCCGCCAAACATGAACCCCTTCCCCCCGCTCTACTTCCTAAGGGGGCATATATAGTAGGGACGGCCCTAGCTATATGCACTAGAAATCAGGAATGCGACAGTTTAAGAGACACTGATAATGCAACCACATGGATAAATCCCCCCCTGGTCTTACTTTGCATTATTTTTCTTATTACCGACCTGTTGGAGTTTATTTATTGAAATATGAATAAGTCACAAGAACAGCACCAGAATGAAATATGAAGCAAATGAGAATTACTTGAATTTGGTGCAGGAGTTGGTAGGGGGTCTGAAAATGGTGCAGTATGTTTTTGAATTTGGTGCAGACATTTCTTAGGCTGCATTAACTCCAGAATTCTGGCACAATCGCGATATTAAATTTCCCTGAACTGTGCGGTACTGCATGGACTGCCACCTGGACTGCCCTAATTATAATCCGCCACCGCATTAGATATTTTCTTCATTTATTTACAATACAATACTAAAAGTGAATAAATTATTGTTGTGCCTTACAGGACACCAGTGTGTTTCCTTGTTTTTAAAATAAGACCCTCTGTGCCCCCTGCTGACAGTGTTTTGATAAATCCGATGTCTGATTATCATTACTGTGAGAGCAATGATTACAGTAGCGGTATACAAGCAATCAAATTGGCAGAGAGCCAAACAGCCTCTTCTTTTTTGTGCCCAGTATTCGTTCAATCAAACTATTACTATGTCCTCTGCTTCTTGTTTTCCCTCAGAAATAAAAGATGTTTGATATGAACAAAACATTTGGATATTCCCTGCATTGAGATACTGAACAAAGTTCAAGTTACTAGCTGTATTGATGACTAAAGTATGTCTCTGACTTTTTATAGCAACAAATTACATCAAACACTGACACAGTTATCTGGTCAACAACATTATGATCCAAAGCCATTTGTTTTGTTTACATTTTTTAGGTAAAACCTTCCTGTAGGTTTTGACATTTAAGTCAGCAGCTTCTCTGCATAATGTGTTGGTGCCATTTAAAATCATAGGCAACCATGTTTTTTTTTAAATCTTGTATCTTCTAGTGCTTTTAAATATATGCTTTCCTCTACATCATATAGAAACTTTAGGCATTGGTTTCTTTACTGTTTGATTTTAATGAATTTTAATTAGATTCAGAAGATATGACAGCCAGGCCTCTGAGAGACTTACCCCTTTCTTTACGGTGTTAACATGCACAAGACCACCGACACGTCTAGCTTTTCAGATGGATCCTCTGGGCCTGGCATGAAAAGATTGCATTTTAATTTAATATAATTAGACATATATAACTATGTGTGTTTTATAGCACTGATTACAAATGTGTGTACAAATCTTAGAACTCCCTGGATAAAGCAGGGTCATTCTGAAGAATTAATAACTGCACTTATAAGGCATCAACACATTATTAATTTAAATAATCAAGCTCTTTTTCAATCATATACGACTGTGAGAAGACAATATGCTATAACAGAAATGTGCTTACACAAAATAAATTTGTCTTTCTGATCTGAGAACAAGGCAGCTATTTTTTTTCTAAATTAGATTATCAAGGCAGTAACAGTATACAGAAACATAAATACGAACATTCATTAATTTTATTACCAAATCTAAGATTCCAGTCATGTTAAAATTTGTGGTAGGACACTGTAATTCAGATCCTAGGAAGGCTACATAAGTCCCCATTCACACTTGTGAATGAGGTCAATTGGATGAGTCTCATGAATTGCTCTGTGAGACTCATGCGAACAGCAGCGGGCAGGAAGCGCTATGCAAGGCAATGACTGCTGGCAATGCCCGCAGCCATTAACATGTAATAAGACATGATGTGATTACCTAGGGCAAACTGTTTGCGTCTGGGGCAATCGTCCGAATACATGCTAATAGCTGCGGGTGCTGCCAACTGTTAATGCTTTGTAAAGCACTGCCCACCTGAGGAGCAATCCCTGGGAGTTACCCAATCAACCCCATTTTCAGGTGTAAGTGAGCCCTTATACAGCCTCCCTAGGCTCTGGATTACATACCACAAATTGAAATATATCTGGCATTTTAGATTTGATCATATAATGAATGTATGTTGCTATATCCTGCATACCCTTGTGTTCCCTGAGTAATCCAATACAGACAAAAATGTAGTTGCCTAGTTCTCAGATCGGAAACACAAATCTACTTTGTGTAAGCACATTTCTACGTTTCGTGAGACTCTCTCAATCGGCAGGTGTGAATGGGGCCTTAGTGCAGCTGAGGGCAGTAAACTTCCACAGGTTTCATATTTTTTACATGTCTTATGTAAACCTTTAAGGTTAAAATGTTATCACAAATTTCCATTTGTATTAAATACTGATTTGTGATGGTGTGAATGGTGTCATTGTAAAGATTGACATTAAAAAGCAACTCAGCCAAAGCTTTGTATTTAATTTTAAACGGTTAGAAAGTGTCTGACAAAAAAAAACAAATCATGTTTTTAATAGAGTGGGGAATGGTCAGAAATGTTCACAATTGCTGTCCATGCCTTCTTGTCTCGATGACAACTTCAACCCAAATTCATGGGGGTTTACTGGGACAAGAAATGACAGAAAATGTCCTTAATGGGGACACAGACAGATAGAAAAAAAGTCCGACATTTTAACTCTTCCACACTCTATTTATTGCTAAGAAATTCTCCGGACTCAGGCATTGAAATAATAATAACAGATTTGGGTAATGTTTGTTAAAGTTTATATAAAAGCCCATGTATATTTAAATTGAGTGCTATATGGTTTTTTGTTACTATATACAGTATAATAAGTAAGAAATCAACATTTAATACACGGTGCACCCATGACACTCAATTTACAGTACATTATATATTTCTAAAGAGAGAGGGTACAGCATAAGCTGTTTTTTTTCAGATTGTCTCTCTCTAATTGAAAGTTTTTAGAGCCCAGACTGAGCATGCAGACAGAGAGTAGGAATTACTCTTCTCTAACTTATTCCCTTGACTGTGTACATTTTAATATAAGCTGTTGAACTCTGTAAATACCAAGTCTTTTTAGAGCAAAGCAGTTAAGCTTAGCCTAAAAAATATGTGAAAAGGATATTGTAGCCCCATCTGCTGGCGATAAAATATTTAAATTACATTTTAGTCCTGACCATAATAAAGAAAGAACATTTGTCAACTCCCCCATACATTCCCTTTAAAGGGCTAAGTTAAGGTGGCTTAGAGAAGCAACTCTCTGATTCATTTTCCATTGTCAAACGTATTGATTGTCCCTTTAGTATTATCCCATACATAAGAGATCACCTGCAGGCTTAAAACTGCCTAGTCTGTCATGAAAGCAGATATATAATTAGATCCTATGTCAGCTCAAGGCATCTGTATTTACTTTAAAACAGCCAAAGACATCCTGGAGATAAAATTTTAATTTTAATTTCCTATTAACATGACTGAGTTCGAAGCAAACAGCGGTAGAATAAGGGCACATGGGGTGCCAGAGGACTGGAAGGAGCATAACCATCAGTAGCAATCAGCCCTATCACTAGAAATGGTGTGTGACTTTGCTGGCATAGAGAACATTAAAACTAAGACTATTGGGAGAAGCAAGAAACCTACACATGTCATCATTGTCTACAGTGAAACCAGCATTTTGTAACAAGGTATCTCAATTGCAATTGACAGCACCACCACTCCAAGCTCGCTCCTGTGATGGACTAAAATGCCATGTTTAGTTTACTAATCTGTATTGAGATTATAGTCCATCACAGGAGTGAGCTTGGAGTGGTGGCTATTTTACAACACACACAGGGACCATGGGGAACAAAAGTAGCCCCCCATAGAAGGAAGGACAGCGTCAGCACCAATTCAGAGATGATTTGAGGATCTACAGCTGAGTGATGCTCAAATAAGGTCCAGTGTTGTTAATAGTTATGGTACTTGAATGTCATTTTAAGATTGAACTTTTGAGTTTAGTGTTGCTTTAAATATTGTGTTATACAGTTCTATCCTCATTGCAGAGTAAACAGCTAGTGAACTACCATGTCTTTATTTCCCTGCTCACTCAATATCACCTGCAGCCTGACACATGGATTTGCTCCTTCCATAACAGAAGGGTCTGTCTCCCTCTAAATCTCTTTCTCTGCATGTTGTAAACAATTCCCTACCACCTCAGATCAAGGAGCATGTGCACCTCTGTCTGTCACACTGAGATATAAGCAAGGGAGACAGGGAGCTAAGGAGTCCCCTGATATACAAGGCACAGCAGATCAGTACCTCTGTGCACTAGCTGGGAACGTCTTTAGGGACATTGAGAGAATTAGATGAGACAGGGTCACAGTGATATTAGTGCGGTACTAGGCAACTAGAAGACAACCTTTTTTCACTGCCAGTGACATGATCAACCAATTAATCTGCTTATTTGATTGCAGTACCTTTCTTTAACCACAGTGGCCGTATTGCAGATAAGAATACTGTATCAATAAAATTCACATATTATTTAAATCTGCTGCACAACTTCAATCTGTAAACTAGCCCCATACCCGGGACATGCAGAGTAAAGCTGGCTATATACCAGTAGAATGTCTTTTGAAAAAACAATCAACATTTGTTTGATTCTGTAATAGTTAATGGGATTAAATTAAAGATCGATTTTTACCGTAGTTGTGAAAAATAAAATGACGAAGCAGAATGGAAAATCTGAAGAAACTCCATTCATTCCAATATAGAATGTTAAAATCGCACAACATTTTGAATTACATTCTATAAGTCTCTGGCAATATCAAATGTTCTGAGGAGATTTTTCATATATACGTTGGTTTGAAAATATACCATTATATGGCCAGCTTAAATGAGTTCTAAAGTCACAATATACAGTATACTGTCCTCTTATAACATCAGCATTGTAATAGGAATACATACTAGAGTTGTTTTTGATAATGCAATCAAATGTTACTAGAAAAAAAACTATTTTATGAATTAAGTGCTGCGTTCTGTCTGCCCATCACTTTCGTCAACTTCCTGGATACCCAGTGTGCTTGCATCTCTGTCCCTGCTGCATGATGTGATGCAATCTCCATTTCTCAAGACTGCATACCCTATAATGCATTGCTTCCAGCAAGCAATGATAATGTTGCATTGTTCAGAGTCGTAGTTCAGATGGCAGGCTTGGTTAGAGTGGTGACACAAGGAAGAGCATATTCACAGGGCTGAGTAAAATTGTACCAGTGCATTAAGGCAGTTCATTCTAAAGGCATCTTCAATAAGTACGCTTACAAACTTCTAGGTCAATATGGTTATTAAGCGTGGAATAGCATTCATGGAAATTCAATATATAAATACATATTTATTTTTATTTTTTGACCATAGATACCCTTTAAGACAGGGTTGGGCAACTCCGGCCTTACAAATGTTGTGAAACTACAAGTCCGATGTGGTGCCGCAAGAAGGACAGTTACAGGCATGACTCCTAGAGGCAGGGCCGGATTTCCCACAAGACCAACCAAGGCCTGGCCTTGGGGCAGCAGGGAGTAGAGGGGCAGCAGGGGTGTGGAATTCCTTTCTCTCGATGCCTGGGACATGCAGTTCTGGGCGCCGGGTGGGTAGTTGTTTTGTACATTTAGCCCTGCTTTGGGCAAGCAGAGCTAAATGTACAGCGTGGAAGCCGCCGCTTGTTATGTACAAGTGATCCCGGCGGTGTCGCCGAGATCACTTGTATGCAGCCTGCAGGTCTGCCATTCTCCATGGGGGAATTTGGCGCGGAGGGGGCGCGTTAAGGAACCTGGCCTTGGGGCAGCAGAGAGAGTAAATCCGGCCCTGCCTAGGGGCAGAGGAATGTTGGAATTTGTAGTTAAAGCACAGCTGGATGGCCTGAGTTGCCTACCCCTGCTTTAAGAGGAAGACACCTTTGTGTGTGTGCATTCTGTGACTGGAAATAGACATGAGGCATCGGGAGATGATTGAATTGATCAAAGATATTTCACAAGGCTGCTTTTCACATAACGTGCACAATTCTATCCAATACCTATGTATATTTATGTGAACCGAAAACATCTCTAACACTGTTGATTATCTGGGAGGGAGCACAGGGTATTAGTAACAAAAAATCCAACAGGCATATAAAATTCCTGCTGTCGTTCTACTGCTAGACTTGTGAATTTTTTACACTCAGAAAATACCACAATCCTGTATTTTCTATAAGTAATATATAAGTGTCTCCAATATGAAACAAGCTGTGTTATAAATAATGGACATAGGAGAAATAACAGGTTAGATGAACTTAGATTCTAAATGGGTCCAGTACTCACTACTTCAAACCAAGCACGGTGTGATTTAGAGAGCTGATTTCCAGACACATGTAAAAAACATAATTTAATACAGTTGCATATTCATTAAATTAATATTATTATGTATTTTTAAATCAATTTAATGCCTAAATCTTTCTTATTATGAGCGTTTTGTAATTGCCTACCTGAAGTATTGTAGGATTCGATAAGACTCCACCCTTGGGCACCCTTTTAGAAAAGATGGGAGCATGTGTAGCACACTGTGGTTCATTTTAGGTGTAATGGAAAGATAGGTTTGGCTTTGGAGGACAAAGTTAAGTGGTAACAGAACCTTTAACATTTTCATTCTTTTGACAACCTTCACCCACTATCATGAGCATAATAATATCCCCCTGTGACTATAGACTATGGTCACCATGATAATAACCCCAGCAGCACTGTTTTCTCCTGTCCTTAGTACCATTATAATCTCATAGCAGCCCAGTTATCACATGCCAGCAGCACTGTTATATTCATCCATCTTGTTATATTCATCCAGCATGATCCTAATCATTCAACAGCAACACAATTGTAAGTTACCATGAAAAAAATTATCATTCCATTTCAGCACTTATAATAGCCCGACAAAAAGATTATACCACTACAGCACAACCAATATAATAATTAAGGAGCCCAATACTAGCATTTCCCCACCAGCCCTTTTTATTATACCATAATCAGGCAGAAATTTATGTGAAACCAGTCAGCAAAAGAAGTTACTTGCTGGCTTTTTCACATACCTGGATTTATTGGGAACAATTTACTGATTATCCAGAACATGCAGCACTTCCTTAAGACCATAGGGTATGCTGGATTCCGCTGACCCTGTATGGGGTGGCTTTTTGTCCTCTTCTTTTCTGCTTCTTGTTGTTTCCCTCCTTAAGTGACTACTCTTCTTTCTTTTTCCTCTATTCTTTTTATGCCCTACCCCCTTGCACCTTCCTCCTTAGTGTTCTCCATTAGATATTACCCCTCCTCTAGTTTTTTTTATTATATGACAACTTGAAAATTGCACTAATGCAAGCCCAATTTTTGGCACACAATGATCTCTAGCCCACATGGAGATAGACTATCGATACTGAGGTGCCTGTTGCTCGTTGACATTTTAACTTCTATATAATGCATGATGATTGCACCTCCTGTATCTATGTTACTCCTTTATGCTGCTTGTATACTGGTGGTTTTGTTAAATAAAGAGTTTGAAAAAAAAGAAGTTACTTGCTTTTTGCTGCTTCTTGATTCATCTCCTACTCATTGTGCGTTTTACTTGGTAGTAATATTTAGTAGTATTTGGTAGGAGAGATGAGCACCTTTTGCATGCCGGCAAGCATGTATTTCACTTCATCTCCTGTGTATTATGTTTTAATATTCAATAAAGAAGTCTTTATGTAATATGCCCTTGTGTCATTGTCTTTTTTTCTGGAAATGTTAAGCATCAGTATTGAGCTGGACAAGCACCATTCTGCAGCAAGCAAGTGTGGACCAACATTTAGTGACACTTAGGTATTAAACCTTTGATTTACATGATTGAAGGTTTGAACTGTTGCTAATCACCAGGGTAGAGATGCTATAATAACATTATATGTGGAAGACATATAGTATTGAAGGTCACACCCCTGTTCAAGTATGGTTGTTCTAGTTTGACGTAGATGGCCTTTTTCATGCCTCTTGCAGACCAAATATTCTCGCTGTCCAAAATGTACACCTCATTGTCCTTAAAAGAATGTCCCTTTTCCTTAAGATGTAAACTGTCTTGACCTGTAGATCTTGCCCTCTTATGTTGGGCCATTCCTTTGTTAAGACATTGTTTTGTCTCCCCAATGTACATGTCTTTGCGTTCCTCACAAACTGCACTGCGTATACCAAGTTATTTCACTGTTCCTGGACAATCATCTGCCTTTCCTTGGTAATTGGATTAAGGCGTCTGTGCTATCTGTGTGGATAATAATGCTGGAGTATTTTCCTGGGACTCATTACTAGAATTTAAGGAGGGGCATGGAAAAGCAAAGACGAGTCTTCAGCATTAAAAAAACAAGTCCGGTCGAATGTGACTAACTACTACTAGCTTTACTATGACCTGGATAATAAGAACCTTCACAGACAATTCACCTATGTATTCACACTGTGTGTTCAGCTCCCTGCCTGTATTTCAGATGTAAACATTTGCACATCTTGATGGATTATATTGGGTAGAGATTGGTAACTACATCAAAATTCAATCCATCTCTTCTACTGGCTCAGATTTATCTTTCATGTCCAGTTCCAGGTGTCTTTTTTTCAGTAAGCCTATTAACCTAGAAGCAGCTCGTGTTTATGAAAATAACAAGTAATTGTTTAGTGTAAAAACTGACTTTTGGGAGAAAACAGGAACCTTAACTACTGTGAATTATTCTGAGATATGGTCACATTATGCAGTTAATAAATTATAATAAAATAAACAGCACTATATTACACAGAGTTCTTTCTAGACTTAAACAAGCCAATACGTTTTAGGAATGTGTGTAAATATTTAGAAGACTTCATCTGTTCTGCAAACTAGTAATTTTATCTTTGTATTAACATCCAGTTGGAAATGTGCCCATGAGTTTACGCACTAATCGTAAAGCAGTCTGTAATAATAATAGTAAGCAATGTAATCTGATGGCAGAATTAAATAAACATAAATGTGTTTCATTCGGCTCCTGAATGACCTTGGTCATACGATAACAGCCCAGGTTCCTGTATCTGCCATTTGATATGCCAAACTTTTTCCTTTCTGCTTCCAGTATTTCAGAAAAAAAGAACCATCCATACAATTAATGACTTCATGTAAAAATACGTCAGGCCTGTATTTTAATTGCTGCATCATGTAAGATGTCAAATTATATACACTTGTGTTCTATAAAGATTTTGAAAGGCTCAAAGGCCACAAAGGACACAATGGGGTTGGCTTACAAATGACAGATTGACTTTTCACTTTGCCAGGAAATCTGCACTTCGCAAGGGAATTTTCCCTAAGCTTAGTAAATGATGTGAAGCTCATGTGCATGTGATTGGAATATGCTTTCAAAGTGAATTTTCACCACATTCACTAAACTAGGGGAAAACTTATCTTGCAAAGTGCAATTTCCCTCGCAAAAGACAACAGTCTTTTTGTTTTTAGTAAATCAACTCCTATGCATTTCAGTTGATAAAGTGGAAAGTTATTTTACATAATTACAGATCTGTGTTTAAGTGAAACAGGTAAAAGAAGTTCAAAAACAAAGTTTACTTTTGTAGAAAACCTGAAACACATAGGTCATTTGTATTGTGGGAAATATAAATATAGCAAGTACACCCCCTTATTCAAATCTGTGTTATTCCACAAGCTAAAGACTGTCATTGTAGAAGAAGTGAAACTTAACATACTGTTTATGTTTTCACATCTGCAAAGTATGCCTAGAAGGAACGCTTATCTTTCCTCATATCTAAAAGTTTTTGACATGTTGGCTAGAGGTTTCTATATTTAAAAAACTCAGGGCAAAAATATTCTTAACCCCTGCAGTGGCCTACCCATGCTCTGCAAATGTTAAAAATTTGTTTTCGTTTTGGGTTGAAAATAACAGAACTATACTCATCTGAAACTTAGAGCTGGCCAGCTGCTAGACCGGTCCCTGCAGCCTCACTCCCTCATCGCTCCTACAGTCTAAGGTCTAGTAAGTCATCATGTCTAATACATTGTATGGACGTGAGGACGCCGAGGGACATAGCAATGCTGGAGCAGAGGAGGATAGAGGCTGCAGGAACCAGCATAGAAGCCAGCTGGCTCCGAGTTACATGTGAGATTTTCCTCCCTAGATGAAAACGAGCACCCACTGCAAGGGTTAAGATTATATCTGCCTGGAGTTCTTCTTTAAAATGACTGAATATCATATATAACTGATATAAATCAATAAACATTTTCACAAGCCTGCGGTAAACACAGGCTGGCACCCCCCCATCATCGATACTATTGTGCTATGTTATGAATCTGCCCTTTTGTCATCTTGCCACCTGGCCAGTCTGTCATCATCAGGAACGCAGACGGCACCTCTGCAAGAGCACAAGGGCAGCTTTTTTATGTCTACTTCCTGCTGTACCACATCATTACAAAACCTCTGCTATCACTTTTTTTAAGTTTACATGCACCAGTGGATTGAATTGCATGACCCAAGGCTTACACTACCTGCTAACAGATTTACACATCAATATTGTGATTCAAAAGCCTCTGCTTTTGCCACACCAAGTCAGTGAGGTGACATTATTATTTCTTAAAACTGATAAACTGTGGTACTGTTGGACCAGTAGAAGCAGCAGTCAGTTTTGATGTACGTCCTTGACGGAGGTAAACCCGTGATAATAGTATGTGTGTAGGTGTGTAGTGTATGGATCTGGCTATAGTCCAAGGCTGCAGCTTCTCTGGTTGCGATGGGGGGATCGCTCAACAGAAGATCAAATCCTGAATGTCTGGATAGGAGTGCCTCTTAAAAAATGATCATCTCTCTTGAAGGTTCGTTTGGATTGTTTAATTGAATGGAAATGTCAGATACAGCCAACATGTTTCAGAGGAATTTTAATCTCCTTTGCTCAGGCTTGAGCAACAAAATGTAGTTAATTCACGAAAAGCTGTATTTTATAGCCTGAATGAGGGCTGGATGAACGCTCATTCACGGTGCCCTCCTGTCCGGGCACCCCCAAGTGGTGGAACTACCAGAGTCACAGCTGCAATGAGAACTGGATTTGTCCTATTATTTCTTAAGCCAGATTTGCTGCTTCTTAAAAAACAGCTTGCTCAATGGACAATGACTTAGCATCAGGACAAATAGTTGTCCAATAACCATATACTTGACATGGGAAGCTGTGAAGCCGATGTAGGAAAAATTTAGATCAGATAATAGGCTTCCAGTGTGTCAGAGGTGTGCGAATCACAGGACTGACTAAAGAGAGTTACATTTTCTTTATGTGGTGAACCGGTTCACATAAGGCCCTGTTCACATCAGGGCGTTTTGTTGCATGTTTTTTTTTCCGTGCTGAAATGCATGCAAATCAAAATCCCATGTTCCCAAATTCCTATGGGGGTCATTCACACAAACGCACTTAATCGTGCCCGTTGTTTAAAATAGTCCATGAGCCTCTTTTGTGGCGCTTATCAGCTCGTTTTGCTCTATAGACTTTGATGGAAATGCGCCGATCAGTGCGTCTTTGCGCTTTTTTAGAGCATTTTTGCAGCTGAGACTGCTTTTCATTGGACAACTAAAAACAAGCTGAAAATAAGCCTTAAAATGATCTTACATATGAACAGAAAAAGCCTGTAAAACACGCAGAAATGCGCATAAACAAAGCACGCAAAAAGCGATGAAACACTGTCGCTCTGGCAGGCCAGGCAGCACACAATCAGACTGATTCTGTGGGGCCCAGCCCACACTTCTTCCTCTCTGCCCCCCCCCCCCACCTGATAGTTCTGTCAGTGATTAAAACCCCTGTCGGCGAAGGGTAGAACACTTCCCAGCTTTTTATTGTTGCCTAAGTCCTTGTTTCAGATTCCCCTGGCATTCTGGTCAGGACCCCATCTGCAAGGAGTTTGCATGTTCTTGCTGTGCTTGTGTGTGTTTCCTCCCACGCTCCAAAGACGTGCTGGTAGGTTAACCAGTTGCCGTCCACCCATTGTAAAAACACAGGCGTAC
Organism: Nanorana parkeri; assembly: GCF_000935625.1. Classification (NCBI taxonomy): domain Eukaryota; kingdom Metazoa; phylum Chordata; class Amphibia; order Anura; family Dicroglossidae; genus Nanorana; species Nanorana parkeri. The sequence continues at coordinate 1,002,792 of NW_017306727.1, forward strand.
GGCGGATGCTTCCCAGCGGGTAGACGTACATGTAGATGATTTTTTATATATCGGCTGTTACATACAAGCGTTTGGCCGGCCCGCCGCGACCAGGAAGATACAAAGGTTTCCCCAAAATTCCTCACGGCAGGGGAGGGTACTAAGGGCAGAGGAACCATAGGCTCTTTCTGTCGTCAGCCAAGTTGTGACTGCAAGGGTGGGGGCACAGCCGGCAGCACAATGTGTGTGTCTCTATGGGCACATACAGCTAGATGCGGGCATGGGCGTTAGCGTGCACGTACGGGTGCCTGCACAGCAGTCGGCTAGCTGATGGAGGCCCTTGTACGACGGGGCGGGCTTGCGGTCTGGATACCACTTGAGAACGAGGAAATAAAAAAGATAAAGAATGAAAGAACATATTTCCATGGTAAGTTTGACCCCAATAAATAAGAAAATGAAAAAAAAAAAAAGCCCGAAGGTTTAATGTCACTTTGATACTGTCATTTAGATATCTGCAACAGAAATTAAAGCAGACCATTACCCATATCTTAAAATAATAACAAACACGTCTTTAGAAATGTTTAGTAATGAAAATCTTCAATCACATACTTCTAGATAATTGCTGGCTCTGTATTCTTTGCACTGGCGGAACTACCAGGGTCGCAGTAATAGCATTTGCGGCCGGGCCCTGGCGTTCCGCCACTTGGGGGGCCCAGGAAGGAAGAAGGGGCCCCGACCCTGGTAACCGCAGATGTCCCGTCATATTTCTCCCAGCAGGCCAACGCTCTCACACCGCACAGACTGACTCTACTCCCCCAGCCCACCGTCCAATCAGCAGGTCCTATTCTGTAGCTGGGCGGGGTTCTGTGTGCATAACTACCTAATTTGCATACTCTTCAGATGCCGACGAGGAAGAAGCTCATTGATCAGAGCTCTGAGCTGAGTAGTGTCCGGCTGTGTAGTATGGAGGAGATCGCTGTGCTGGATGACAGTGAAAGGAAAATGCAAATGAAACGAAAAACCTGCGATCTACAATGTGTGAGTGTGAAAGCAAATAACCCTAATTTATATGCATAACAAGAAATGTCACAAGAAATGCCAAGATAATAGAAAGAAACACAATTATCTTGTTAAAAAACTTGTTAAAAAATGCATAAATAAACACATAAATATATATACTGTATATATATATGTATATATACATACACACAGTATATATATATATATATATATATATATATATAATGTGCATTACTTTGACAAAATGAAGTAATTTTGCCCTTTCAAAGCAGGAAGTGAATGCTCTGCAAGTGTAAGTATCAAAATCACAGCATTTTATACCTGACATGTCTATGTTATTCTGCTTTAATAGTAACGCTAAACTGTACATTTTACTAAATTGATTTGTAACTGGATAGAGATGTGAAACTTGTCCTACCTATTATTTTTCGCATATGTCAATCTCTGACTTTTGGTTTCCATAATAAAGAATAAAGCTGAAGTACGGCCTGGTTCACACCTGGGCGTTTTACAAAGCGTTCCGACACGCTGTAAAACGCTCAAGATGTGAAAACCAATAATTGCCTATGGGCATGGTTCCCACTGGGCGTTTTACAGCGCATAGGAACGCGCTGAAAAACGCCCTACACCCAAAGAAGTATAGGAGCTTCTTTGGGGCGTTTTTCCGCGCGTTTCCATTGGTATTCCCGAGTGTGGATCGGGGTTAACAAAGCGGTACCCCTGAGCCACACTCAGGAATACAGCGTTCAGGTCTTACCTTGTCCGCGATCCCCGCTGTGTCCTCCGGCGGCTGCCGAGTTCCAGGTTCCGTCCCTTGCCGCGTCGCAGGGGGGCGGAGCCGGCGGGAAGTTTGAAAGTGAAAAAAAAGAATTATTATTTTTAAAAATAGAAAAAATAAGGAAAAAAACAAAAAAAAATCATACCGCCAGTGAAACGCGCGTTTCACTGAACGGAAAAAGCATGCTAAAAACTAAGCTGAAAAAACGAGCTGAAAAACAAGCTTAAAAAATACGCTCAGCTGTGAACCCAGCCTAAAGCTTTTTCAATGTTTTCCTAATCTCACATCACAAAACAAAGTCATCGAATATGGGAAAAGCAATGCCAACACATTTGTGCTCTCTTGTGCTATATTTTGGAGAAGGCAGAGAACTGGTAATACAAATGAAACATGGTGTACCCAAAGAATAAGAGGTATGATAATTGCCAATTATCTCAATAAAACCTCCACGGCTGCCAAAGTAGTTGGATTCATCTTGTACATAGATGTATAACTTTTCCACACAATGGGCATATTCCAGTCTATAAAATAAAAAAGCAATGAAAGGCAATCAGGTGCCAGCCAATGAAAGGCTCTATGCCAGTGTTTGTAGTCTGTTGGAAACATGGCTACCTGCAGGGAATGAAAGTATATGAAGGTAAAATAAAGGAATACCCCACAGTTAGTAAATCGAGGCTCGTCTAATGCTACAGATGAGTGAACTGAATTTGGGAAACTTTGCCCAGATCAGGCTGATATCAAGCTCTCGGGTATCCATTAATATTTGGCAGATACTTTAAAAAAAAAAATATCTATAGAAAAGAAATGTGTGTCAGTTGTTACTATCCAGAACAGGAAAAGTGCAGCTCTGCTGAATAACAGGCAGTTTTTTTAGAAAAAGTTACCATTCAAGCACAGACACTGGTCACAGTCTATATGGCCTGTTGCCTGTTTTCAGCTAAATGATCACAGCACTTATGAACACTTTCACATGTGTACGGGTACATACTTTTGAAGAATCTCGGGGGGGGGGATGGGGAGAGCCAGCCAGCCAAGTTGGATTTTTTCTCCATTTGGCTGCTATCAGGATCCAGGGGTGCCTACTCTGGGCACACACATACATGCTTAGGGTAATGGGCTAGGAAATAAAAAGAACACATCAAATCTCTATCTCTATCTTTGGACTTGTGTTGATGGCATCAGTTTGAGATGCTTCTGTTGTGTTGAGTGTTGTGACTCTGCAGTTATAACTGCAGTGCAATGACATGCAGTGCAGTGCATTGCTCTGCGTACAAATGCAGACCTGCTACATTTTTGCTCAGTGCAACTCAACATAGCGTTATGGTGTTACCGGGGCACAAAGAAAACAATTGTTTTCTATGTACCTTTGCATTGAGGGCCAGTTCACACCACAAAGGCTGCGTTCCAGAGTGCTCGGCCTCTGGAACGCACTGGAACACAAGCTGACCAACTCCCTGCATTCAGGGGTTGGAGGAGGGATGGCGGTACATTGAAGTCAATGGCCCCGCAGCCACGCCCCCTGCCACGCTACGCCACGCTAATGCCTGCGTTCTGGGCAAATGCAATCTGCAAAATACTGCAATCAGTATTTTTGCAGATCGCACTCGACCGGAACACAGGCACCAATGTGCCTGCGTTCCGGATGCGGGCAATTGCAATGTGTGCATGGCTACTGTGCCATTGAATTAAATGCAAAGTCACACCCCCTCCGGCCCCTGGACGCAGGGAGCCATCTGGCTTGCGTTCCAGTGCGTTCCAGAGGCCTGTGAAAGGCAGCCTTTGTGGTGTGAACCGGACCTGAGTCTGCATTGATCATTGCTGATCAACACAGCTCAACGCACCTGGTGTGACCAAGACCACAGAATTAATTGACAGATACATTTGACCTGCAGTTGACCTCCTTCTGAACCATATTTGACCTGCTTCAAGCAGGGTTTGCATTTTCATAGATGTGTAAGGAAATGCAGAACACATTTGATGTGAAGAAAAACACATTAAAGGAGAACTATGGGGTTAGGGCTTTTCCCCATAGTTCTCCTTAGAGTAACGGGAGGACACAAACTAGCATCCTACCGTTACCCTAAGCTCAGTATACTGCAAGCTACAGCTCGCGATATACTGAGACGCCGCAGCCGGAGTTTTCGTCACGCGTTTTTTTTACTGCGAATCCTTAGGCTGGGTTCACGCCTAGGCGTATTGAATATGCGCGTTTGTCACGTGTTTCGTGACGCGCATTTTTACCGCGATTTGCGGTAAAAAATGCAGGACAAACGTGCGTTTCCGAGGGCTACTTGGCTGTATCCTAATGGAAACGCGCATCAAAAACGCCCCAAAGAAGCTCCTGTACTTCTTTGGGCGTAGGACGTTTTGTAGCGCATTCATACGGCCTGTAATACGCCCAGGTGTGAACCATACCCATAGGAAATAATGGGATTTCGGTGTTTGAGCTTTTTGCAGAGCGTTCGAATGCGCTACAAAACGCCCAGGGGTGAACCCAGCCTTAGGGATTTTATATGCGCTGTCAATAAAAATGCAAAAAAGCAATAGTGCATGCTGTGCTGATATGTCCTTTTTGTCTAGACTCTAAGCAGCTTTCCTGTGATATCTACCAATACATATATATATATATATATTTATATATATTTGTTTTGCTCTAACACTCCGATGTATGGCTTTTTTGGTTTATGCGCTGCTTTGCTTGGTCTATGCACATTTTATTTCTTGGCAAGCTGGTCACATTAGCTTTTAATATCTTCATTATTTTCAAGTCCATCTTTGACACGCACATTCCTAAGTGCACCTTATTGGAACAGAAATCATAAAAACAGCAATATTTGGCTGTTTAACATGCACGGCAAATCAGGACCACACTGTATACATTGCAATTTGCTGGAAAGGTTTGTATGCCATTTATCTTTGCTCTTGTTTATTTCCTTAATAAATCAGGCCCAGGATCTTACCAAAAATTGAATTCCTATCGCAGGGGATGCCTAAAAATGTGACTTGTATCTCAGTTCATACTTGGAAAAAACAGTGAGCCAATCGCACACGCAGGAAATTACATTTCTTAGAGCATTTTGCACATAACGCCTCTAGGTTGCCGTATTGAAAGGAGGTGACGTTGGAATTTTGTGACAGTTTAAGGATATTACGGCAGCTGCAGACTGATTTGGAATGATAATTTGTTTTAATATTAAAGCAAACCTGTATGGAAAAATAACAATACAATGGCCATCATTGACCCTCCCTTATGAAAATGCCAGCTGCCTTACCATCATGTTGACTCTGGGGCTTCAACATTTAAGTCACTGACCCTGAATAAGTATGCAGATAAGGTCTTATGGCTTTTCTAAGACTTAGGGTGACATCTGCATACTTTTCTCAGGTCAGAGAAAGTATTGAAGCTAATGGGCCAGCACAACAGCCAGGAGACTAGCTTTATCATAAATAGACCAGCATGGCAGCCAATATATTTTTCTCACAACAAGTTTACTTTCAATTACGGAATGGCAATTATATATGTTACATAAGTTTTAAGTGAAAGTGGAGTTTAACTTTAGGGTTCATTGAAGCAAATACAGGTATATGGGCATACAGCGAGAAGTATGCCTGTACTTGCAGTGCATAGGAGTCCCAGCTGCTGCCTCTTTGTGCCCATAAAATACAGGTTTATTTATGGGAATGAGCCCTAAAAATAAGTGTCTGTGGAGGAAAGTACTAGATAATAATAATAAAGAGGAAAACAAAATAAGCTACTGAAATTATTTATCTGTGTGGAGGGAAATAATCTCCTTGAGAATCCAAGGCAGGAAAAGTGAATAACTAAACATTTTACAGTTTTAGTGTATACAGCAAATATTATTATTGCTGCAAAATATTAGGGAGCATATTTATTACGTGGTCAATATGTCACCACTGAAAGCCCATTGGAATGTTCTTTGTAGTTTTAAAGCTCATTCACTACCCCCACGTTTATGAGACTGAGCCTCGTTTGCTGCACATCTGGATTACTTATTCTTCTATATCAAATTCAGGTTTCAGTAACATTCACTGTATTTTTTAAATATGGTGAATGTAGCAAGTCACCCGGTCTGTTTTGCATATTCACCATTTGAAGAGGGCAAATGATTTGCTTACTGATTCCTTTGGAGCACCTACAGGGCTGTGCCACTAATGAGATCAATTAGGGTAAGTGGCTCAGTGTTACCGAACTCCTTGCCTGGTCACTGCACCTGTCACACAGGCAAAACAGTGTGGTTTTTGCAGTCTGGCTGGTAAACCTTTGCTTTTGTCACACCGATAGGCATATCATCCAAGCCTCTTCAGTGCCTGGAGACTGTGCATGCTCAGTGTCACTGAGCTCAGTGCTGCTCAGCCTGCCTTTGTGACAGCCACAGTGGCCAGGCAGAGACTTTTACAGAACAACACTGAGCCTGCAATAAGCTGACTGCTTGTGTGCTAGCCTCACTTGCACAGAGGCAGTCTTACCGCTGGCCAAGGTAGCCATATTTGCTGGGGGGGGGGCGGCGGCTCAAAAATAGCTCCATCCACCCTCAGAACACCTTTGATCACCTACCTTTCTCGCTCACTGTCACATAGATTTGCTGCATACTTTGCAAAATGCAAATGAGGATTCTAGCCTCATTTGCGGCTAGAATCCTCATTATTAAGTGGTTAATTGTACCTAGAGCCAAAAGTTGTGTTTTCATTTTGAATAGAGTGGTGAAGGGTTATAACCCCTGTAAAGTTTTTTATTGTGGTCTGTGTCCTTGCTCACTGCCTTTAGTCCTGGCAACCATTGTCAATAATAGTGAGGGACAACTGTATAAGGGAGGATTTACCTTACACGACTCGAATTTCAGTGATTCCTCCTGAATTGCCTGCACTTTGTGCTGTGAATGGCACTTGTCAAAGGAGCTGGGTGGAAAATTACTATCTGACCAGTACTGGCAGGGGAGATTCGTTTATCCACGTTATTTAGCACAAGAGGAGGAATCTATTAGATTCCCCTGGGCTGAATGAGAGAAAGCTTTGCATGTATGATCAGCTTTTCCTGGAGAGATTTCCTTTCACCTGTTGGGTTTCCAAAGCAAGAAGTAAAGAAAAATCTCCACAATGGGACAAAACACGCAAAGAAAACCCAAAAAATATTGTGGCATTAGATATACCTGTACACAGTGGGGAAGCTAGATATACTGTCACCTGGAACAAAGGCTCAGAGTTGCTCCTCCGCAAGGGACAAGTTCTCTATCCACACACCCAGGGGTACCCCTCCTAAAGCGGCACCCCCAGCTTTAACCCTGTCTGTAAATTAAAACATTTGCATTCAGAATTATATTCCCTCTGCTACCATATTCTTAAAAGAGAATTATGAGGCGAGTGATTTTCACTCAGCCTCATAATCTGAGCCGACCTGTGACAATGAAACTGTCACAGGTCGGCTCAGTAGATCAGGAAGTGAGAGAACACATACCGTCGCTCGCTCACTTCTCGATCTATCCCTGCAGAGAGCCGTGACTGTCACTCACGGCTCCCTGCAGGGATTCCCCCCCCCTCCCGTGTCCGATCCTCCAGCGCTGACTGGCGGAACGGACGGGGGCGGGTACAGCTGGCTCTGCCTCTAGATAGGCAGAGCCAGCTGTCACTCACGCATCTGGGTGGATCCAGACAGTATTGTCGGGATACGTTCCGCTGCGGCGTCTCAGTATGACCCAATAAGTACTATCCTTGTTGCACTACTATGTCCCTCGTAGTGGGGGGGTGCTCACAGTGACTGCGGATGGCGCCGCGAATGTCAGCAAAATTGTAGAAATGTCACCAGCACACTAGTCTTTTTAAGATAGCAAAAGCTTAATTTATTGAAGTTTTTTGTCATATGACCAAACAAGCACTTTCGGGACCGCACAGGGTCCCTTCATCAGGCTTTAGCATCAGTATGACCCAAAGCTCAGTATACCGCGAGCTACAGCTCGCGGTATACTGAGCTTTGGGTCATGGGAGAACGCAGGTTTATGTTCTCCCGTGACCCTTAGGAGAACTATGGGGAAATGCCCTGACCCCATAGTTCTCCTTTAAAGTCTATATGGGGGGGAAAAACACTCTTGCAGTGGACCCACCTTTGCAGTGCAAGGGTAAGTGCTTCTTTATGTCCATGGGACCTGTGCAAAGGAATTTTACTTACCTGATCCCCGCTTCCCCAGCAGTTGTCACTGCTCACCTCTCTTCCCTATGTTCTGGCTTGTGGACTGTCTCTTGACATCCTAGCATACAATAAATGACTAAAAGCAGTGGTGTCCCTAGCCATTTTGCCACCTGAGGCCAGCTGGGGGAGGTGTGATGCCACCCTCTGCAAGCACTGCATCTCCCCGCCCAGCTCTTAGCAACCTGGAACCCTCTGGCTCGTGTCCCGTCCAGCCCCTGCCAACCAATGATGTCGCTGGATGTCAGGAGCTGGGTGGGATGCCGGCAAATAGTGTATGGTCCTTAACCATCTCCCTGCCTGGCTCTTAGCAAACCTGGAACGCTCTGGCCAGAAATGGGGCAACAGACACACTTCAAATATTGTGCAGCAGAGTGGCCATGCTGCTTTGCCTGCCGCCTCCCCCCACCATGACCTAAAGAGATGCTGTCTGAGGCAACAACTCCAGGCTGCCTCATTATAGGGACAGCTCTGGCTACGAGCAAGGCATTAAACGTGATAATGCCAGCGATCATCTGACTGCGGAGCAGAGGGGAAAACAGGCTGCGGCGCTGATCTTTGAGCCTGCGGAAACGGGGATCAGTTAAGTGTAAAGTGCTTAACACAATACCCCTAGACAAAAATGAATAGATAACCGTTGTAGCGCAGGGTAACCCCACTGCAAGTATATATTTTTTCCTGGCCATTGCCTTCAAATGTATAGGATTCACCTGCTTAAAAAATACATCCTAGTATTTGCTACAAGCATGTTATAATGCAAGGCTAGTTTGCTAGTCAATTTGTAATAAAATGGTCAAGCCTTTGAAGTAACTTCTAAAGAGAAGAGAAAGAGAAGCTTGAAATAAGATGCTGTCCAGCCCTCGAGAAGAAGCAGTAGTAGCTTTCTGTGAAGGGGTAGCTGGCTTGTGAGAAAGGGTTAATGTTACCCAGAGAGTAGAGGTGCAGAAGTGGATGGGTACCTGCAAGGGTTAATGGTGAAGGAGGAGTTGGAGGCGATGAATAGTATCGCTAGTATCATACACGCTGTTTGGAGAGAGAGAGAGGGGAGTTAGCAGCGAGTGACTAATGCAATAGGGAGGTGACTGAGGCTTTGGGCTAGTGAATGGCTGTGGCATTGTGCAGTGACAGGAGGCTAGTGCTGGATGGATTATGATCAGTACACGAATGCTGTATAGGGACAGGCACCAGCGGAGGAGCACAGCTGGGATACTGCACAGAATGGAAGGTGCTATTATTATCCCGATCCCCCTCCCCTCTTGACAGTACACTGGAGGAGTTGCATTCATTTGCAGAACAGTCTGGCGTTGGCTATCACCAGGGAAAGGACTGATATACAGGAGGACTTGAAGTCACCTCATTCAGCAGCCAGATCAAAGCGGAGACATCGCACATCGCTATCCTCCAGCTTCATATCCCCAGATCTCCTCATCCCCAATGCTCAATGTGCTCCTGACATCCTGCCTCTGATCTAGGGGGGTTCTCAGCAGAGCTGCATGTCCAACTTGCCCTTGAGTTGCATTCTCCTCCATTCTCACCAAAGGTGGATCGGTGTCCTGGAGCCAGGGGACGGATGCAAAGGCAATGACCCCCCTCCTGGAGTCACCAAAAGTGTTGTCTATGGAAGGGATGTGACCATGATCAGAAGATCGGATGAGGAGCCGCACATGGAGCTGTCTGTGCCTGAACACCAGCTGCTGGCTGAATTCTACTCTTGATTGATACACTAAGCTGGTTCTGCTCTCCATTCTTGGAAGCTTACTTCACTCTTGACTCCATCCATCACCTTGGACCCTGCTGGAGATCCCTGACCGCTACACTCCTCACCTTGGACCCCTGTTCTTTATAGGACCAGGCACATCTGCCTTTTAGTTTTCCAGCAAGAAAGCTTTACTAATAGCTGAGTGTTCACTGGGCATTTTGTTCACAAACCCCATCCCTCTGAATTTTGGGATTGTTACAGTAACCTTGATCAGGTTCGCTCTTGGCTCATTTCACCATTTGGGGATCCGTCTCCCTTGTCCTGTTTCGCTGCCAGCTTATCCAAAGGCACAACAAGTTCTTGAAGGACATCTCTTGGCATTGCTGTCCATGATGCCCCTAAATGCCCTTCCTGGTAGCCGCTCCTTGAGCCCCGCAGCTCTGTCCAGGAGCCTGTCTCGCCTGCGGGAGTACCGCACCCGCTCCAGGATCATGCTGTCTCTGGGGGTCTCACAGATGGTGCTCGGGTGTCTCATCGTGGCTGTCAGCTTCGCAGCTTTGGCTCTCACCACGTCTGCCAGGGTTAGGCACTCTTGCCCGTTCTGGGCTGGCTTTTCTGTGAGTAGATCGTGATTTCTTTGTATCATTATAAGCGTACCAGTTGAATGTCTCATCACAGTGACTGATAATGGGAGCTGCTCATCTATCACATGTCCTGTGTCTGTTGTGCACCATCATATGGCCAATCACACCAGGTGAATGGTTTGTGTACTTGAAAGGCTTCTTTAGTAATGCTAGATAAGTGATAGCAGACTTGTACTGTCTTCCCCAAAAGGGGGCACATTAGCCTAAAAGGTATTCATGACTTTTGCGAAGCTTCTGTTGTATTTGTACACATGTTCAGTGTGGTAGGAAGAAATACTTACTAATATTGCCATACTGCCTGGTATCTGACATATTCAGTGCTCTTTATTGTGCTTAAAGACTACATAGATCATCCAGTTTATGTATTATTTTATGAATTGTTTCATTTTCACATGGATTTAATTATGCTTAAATGGCTGCTGTTTATTTTCTTTCTAGAGAGGTTTCTGCAAATTATATTTACTAATATAAAAATGATATTTTCTCTAGTTTTAATAAAAGTAGCACGATGATGGCAATAGATTACAGAGGATAACAATGGACACTGCCTGTGTTCATGAATTACTGGTGGTCAAGGTTTCTGACTTGTGGCCACTTGTTTGCTTGTGGAGAGTATTTCTCCATTAGGGAAATCAGACATTTTACTGGGGTGCCAATTTATAGCCAAACATTGCTTCCATTTCAAAGAAGTACCATGCTGCCAGTGTGCACGTGTGTGTATTGTGCACAATAGATAGTTCAGTTATCTTGAGATGGAAGAATACAAAAAGATCATTAGTATGATGGGAAATATCCAAAGAATTCAATTTCCAGGAATTCTTTTTTCCTGAATATTTAGATCTGTTGTGACACTTTATTAAAAAATTCATTCTGAGCCTGATGAAGGGGTACTGCTGAGACCCCGAAAGCGCTTGTATTGGATGGCGATTTGTCAATAAAGGACTTTTTGCTTCAAAACATTTGGTGTGCTGGTGACAATCCTTTCTAGAACTTTATTAAAAATGCACATGACTTTATACGATATGCAACTAATCCACAAACAATTGTGTGTTTCTTAAAATTGTCTTATGTTTTTGGATAACCACATGCTGACCACATGGGCAGTTTTCTTGTAATTTCGACCAGCTTTCAATTACACAATGATTGGGAATATAAACGGAAACATGTAATAAGAGAAATAGGAAGGCTGCCATTGCTATCCTCTCCTCAACATGCTGTGAGCCTGAATGTCATTTTGTTAATGTTCTGTTTTCTTGCCATGGATTTGGCAGCATAGCTTTATGGCAACCTATCAACATCCCTTCCATATAAATAAAAATACTCTTGATGATATCCATTCCTTCATCCATTGCAATTGGAAATACTATATGGCCAGTTTGGAGTGCAGCATTGTTGAGTGCATCAGTTTTATAAATTTTAAAAAGACCAATGAATTCATGTGGTCACGTTTGCTGCTTACATACTATCATTATAGTTCTTTAGCTGTAAATGTGTAAATGTTACTTATATTGTGTCATCACAGTAATACTTAGTACCATGGATTACAACTTATTCCGTTGATTAATTCAATGGCCTTTGAGTGATTTTCCTTTTCACAGCGAAATTGCCTAATTTTGGATGTAAGCTATCAAATGTCAGTACAACAAAAGTGGCTACAATACCAGTCCTTACAGAGCACGTTTTCATCCACTGGCCACATCCTTTCATTAAATTGAACATTTGATACATTTTCTTTCTCTGTCTGATCATGTGACATCATTTGTTTTAGTACACTTAGAAAATCAGTGGTGTGGCTAACAAGTTAAAGTGTCTGATACCAAGACAGAAGTGCAATTCATACTTTAGATGGGAATTATGTTATGTGCCTAATCCATTCACTATATTGTATCAATGAAGGAGTTTTAGAGGAAACCTATGACTTGTGATGTCTTGTAGATGGGAAAAGTGTGAAGATTATTAACACTTATAATTATTCCATGTATTACCATGCATTAGGCAATCTCGAATGCATGTTAGGTTCAGTAGATTATGTCAATTTTCTTGTATCTGCTACCATAAGATATGGAGTGACTTGCCCAGAGGGCAGATCCTGGCTTTAAACAAATCTATCAGGGTGTTTAATTTGCAATTATATTTTCTAATCTTTCAAACCTACACATGTCATAAGGGGTAAGTGCAGATTTAAGGTTCCCTTGGTTTTTCACTTGGATCTGAAGACAATCTCACATCTTGCGGACTTTAGCACTATCATCTGAGAGCAGTCAGATAAATTGTCAATGGTCAGGTTAGAATACTTTTTCTGATCTCTATTGCTTCTCCTGGGGCTGGAAGTGTCTGTTCTTGCTTCTTCCTACTCATCCCCTGCTCTTCATAGTATATAGACATGTATGTCTGGGCTACATGAGCATTCATGTTTGTGGTGCAGGCCGTATCCTTAGGCATCTATTAATTGTATTCCCTGTTGGCCAGTCTGCCACATACCCTGTCTCTTCCTTGCTTTACTTAATGAAAACACCATTTAGTGAAAGCTAGAGCTCTTTAATCAATAGGGGGCCCAACAGTGACTGTGTCCTGTCAGACATATTCATTGTTTGGCTATTCAGGCAGCCACAGGTGACAGCTCCCTGACCACAATAGTCACCAGGATGGGGGAACTAAGCGATTTCTCTCGTTCAACTTGCAAGGCTGAATGAGACTACATGTGAGTAACCTTAGGGACCACATATTGCCGAGGTGAATGCAATGAAACATGTTTTAACAAAAAAAAATATGGAAAAAATTTAAATGCATAGCCCACCTTTTAGAAAAAAAATAACAAAAAAAAGCATACTTCTTCAAAACCAAAAAAATTTGCATATGTTGTTTTTTTGCATTAAAGTCAGCAAAGCATTGCAATCACAATCAGTAGATTGTGAGCTCAGCAGGGCTCTGGCTCCTGCAGATTCCCCTCCTCCCCCCGCCCCCCATCCATGTCCATACAAATGTATGGACATCTTTAAAGAGGCTTTTTGTGCTGACTAGATTGAGAGTGCACTTGGATATATTTGTATTTTTCCAGTGACCTGTCCATGTGTACCATGTGCTTGTTATAAATTGATCTGAGTTTTCTTTGAAGGCCTTTATTACTGATTTTGTTCCCATTGGTATTAACAGCCAAATCAAGAGAATGATTAATTCAACACGTGTTGATTCTGCAGAATATTGTCCTGTAAATGATTCTGATCTATGGTGGATCATTCAGTTTAGGAACCTTAATGAATTAATTGTACCATTCTCTGCTCACTGCTGAAGCCTTCATCCAAGGATAGAACCTGTGTATAGTTATTATTGCTGTCTATGTTTCCATTGTGATTGTTAAGCCTCACCTCTTTTACCAGTGATGGGTACTAGTGGGATAGTATTTTTGGAAAAATCCTCCAAAGGAGACAACAACAAAAATCTGATAGAGGTTCTAAACATTCCCCCCCTCTATTGAAATCTAAAAAAAGACATGTTCGCTGAAATTATTTTTTAAAGGATGATTTACCAGCTGGATAACATCTATGTTTTTTGCTTGTGGTCCCTTAAAAAAAAAACTTTTGCTGACTTTGCACAAATTGACAGTTTTCTAACTTTCACTGGTTTCAGATCAAGTATTGCTTAATTTATGGAGAGGAGTAAATGAGCTGTGATTCTGTACTTCCCCCGGAGGGGAACCACAGAGCAGCCAGCAAATATGCTGCAGATGCTTCAAGGACAAGGGCATTTTACTTCTAGAAATACTGAGATCTGAACTTTTCCCCCGACAGGTTGGGGGAGTGTGGGTTGTCCAAGTGCTATTTGTCTTTTTGGTTCACATGAGAACCATCTGCAGAGGTGTTAGTCCACTGTATAGTTCTTATGGGAAAAGCTCTGTAACTGTCATTAACTACCTCAGGTCTCTGGGCCAGACTTGTGCTCCTCTGTTATCCTATCCAAACCAGTAAAACTTCTTAGACTGTGCAATTTTGTACTTGAGATGCAAAGATTGGAAGGAAGATGAAGGAAAACAGGTGTACAAGTGCTGTAACAGGATTATGAGCTTTAAACCATTAAGGCATTTGAGAGTACCTTTCAGGTTACATTTTTCTTGTGAAAAGCTCCAGATATTTACTCTGCCTGTTTATTTACCAATTGTACTTACTGACCTGTGATGGCTACCGTGCCCTCTGCACTTAGTGATAAGGTCATCAAGGCATTATCAGTTCAGCGCACATGGACATCTAAAGTATGCACAGGAATACTTTTTATTTTTTGAATGAATTACCACTTTTATTTTGCTTCCTGTTTGAATACATTTGCCCTACAGCTCTGCAGACAGTTTAAACTTCACCCCATGTCCATGTTTAATGCCTGGAACTCCAGTTCCCTGGAGCTATGGTGGAATCTTGTTAAATAAAGTTTTTTTCCTATGGAAAAAAAACTGAGCTGTCTGTTAGTTAATGCAGCATGCCCTCACCGACATCCTTTAATGCCTGTACAATGTTCCTGTCCCTGTTTGAAGAATACATAAAGTTGAATTGTTAATTACTTGTTACTTGTTCCTACTATTCAGTATATGGGCTTCCAGATTCAAAAGAATGTAGAATATGGTCTACTGTAACTTACCCATTTGCTGAAATGGGATTGCACTTGTCATCTACAGCACCCAATTTAGTAAAAGCAGTGGTGCTTTTTAAAGATTCCGTCCTGTTCTCAAAGGTAAAGTGAAGGCCCTGCTCCTTAAAGGAGATGTGTGGGAAGAGTAAACCATTTTCTTCCCACTGCTTAGAGCTGTTGTGAGACACTGTAGTTCTCTCATTCTGGCTGTAACACCCTGACCAACCAAGTAACCACTGATCAGTCAGCTCCCAGTCTCTTTCAGTTGCTCATTGGAGGGACAGATAGGGGAGGGAACAGTCAGGCAGAGCCAGCTGTCAGTAAGGCAGACAGGGTGGACCCTGGCTCTGCGCTTTCAGCTGATAGCAGGACTAAGCCTGCCATCTTACTGAGTATGGGTCAAAAGACTATGGGGCCTATTCACTAAGCTGCCGAAGGATCTAGCCGTAGCTTCGGCTGATCCTTAGGCTAGCTTTGGCCCCAGGACCCCTTCGATGCAGTAGAACCGAAGGGCTGCTGTACGTGCTATTCACTATAGCTGGTACAGCTCCCGAAGTCGGCCGAGCGGCTCAGTCGAGCCGAAGGCATATGCATCGGCTTGACTGAGCCGAGGTGAAAGGCGAAGCTGGCCAAAAGGCGGCTATTGGCCGGCCGACAGCCTGCTACGGACTGCTGGGCGGAGCCAGCCGTCATCTCACGGCTGGCTCCGGCCACTTGCACAGGCAGATCAGCGTCCCTGGTTACCAGATAACCAGGGACACTGATCTCCAGATAGCCCGACTCTCCTGGCCGCCCGGGAGAGAGTTACTTTCTGCCGGAAAGTTTTACTCTGCTCGATCGAGCAGAGTAAACCTTTTCCTGCTCTGTTGTCTTTTTTTTTTTTTTCTTCTGATATCGGAGCCGTTGGCCTGCAGTTCTCCATCAGGTCCCCTCTAGTGATTGACAGCAGTAGAGGGCGGGTGCAATAGCTAGTTTCCTATTGGCTATTGCAAATTGAAATAGTCAATAGGAATGTGGCTATGCATTCCTATGCTTATTTTTGTTGTTGTTCTGATGGCAGCCAACAGCTCCGATATCAGAAGAAAAAAAAAAGACAATAGAGCAGGGAAAGGTTTACTCTGCTCGATCGAGCAGAGTAAAACTTTCCAGGAGAGTTTGTGTTTTTATTTATTTTGACGGCAGCAGAACCGCCCGGCCACTAGAAAACAGTTGGGCGGAGCTAGCTGTCACTGCTAGCTCCGCCCAATCGTTTTCTATTCTTTTTTTCTACTTTTTAAACTATTTTTCCTTTCTGCTCGAGAGGTATTGAGCAGGATTGCGGAGCCGAATGCCGCTCAGCGGCATTCGGCTATTCACTTGCTGCTGTTCGGCATCTATGAGAATAGGCCAAACAGCAGCGAGTATCCTGCTGGAGGTTCGGCTCAGACCATCCAGATGTTGGATCGGCTGAGTGGAACTCCTTCTGCACTTTGGGTCGGCCGACCCTGCTGAGCATGTTCAGCCGACCCGAAGCCATGTGAAGCAAGCCGATGTACGGCTGATTTCAGCCGATATACTGCTGAAATCAGCTGTACAAGCCTGAAGTGAATAGCCAAACACTTGGGGTCGGTTGTTTACTCGGCTGCCATCAGCAGCTTAGTGAATAGACCCCTATATGTACTTCTGCAACCCAAATGAGAAGTAAAGTTAAAAAAAAAAGGTTTGGCTTTACTTCTCTTTCAGCAGTGATGCACAGATGGCACCATAGTGCACCACTAGCCTGCAGAAGGTATACAAATTGTGATATTTATATATATATATATATATATATATATATATATATAAATCTGTAGTGTAGTGTAGGCTATGGGATCAGGCGCATGGCTTCTGAAGGGGCAATAGTGAAGGTTATAGAAACTTTTACATATTTGCAGAGTAGTTTTGGAGTTATGTCACTGGCCATACTTTCACATATCATCACTAGCTGTTTTTATTTAGTGATCTGAAAGAAAGTGGGTGTTATGTAGTCGACAGTTCTTATTAAGTGCAATAAGAACTGCAGTGACCGATTGCAATCAATCAAAAGCCACTTTGTACTAGTCTGGTCAGCCGAATGAATTTGGGTAGTTTGCTATTAGTTACAGCACTTTAAAATAAAAGGGAGGACAAGGGTCTGGATTTTTCCAGTGTGTTGAGTGTTGACTGATATATATATAATTTCTAACCACAGGCATTATATAAATATGCGTGGTTATGCAACTGTTGTCAATTAACTTTAACTACTTCTAGTAAACCTCAGTAATCAGATACATTACTAAATATTCTGTTTATAGAAATCCATCCAATCCAATTTACTTTAGTCTGACTGCCCCTACAATTTAACATCATTATACAGATAGGCAATATAAGATGCATTCAGATACTTGGGCACAATATTAGCGCTGTATAATGTTTTATTTAACAGATATGGAATAGGACATACACAGCTCAATCCTCCAGGGCTTGTGCATGTGTCTGAGGAGACAATCAAATAACCACCTTATCTTAACTTTATCTTTAGAAAAAACAGAGATTGTCTATGACATTTACCATGCATATGCCAATGTATATGTCTGTATCTAGTCCAGTCTATTTTGGCTATCAGTATCCCAATATATTAAAGGACTAATACAACTAAGGAAAAGAGATACAATGTGTGGAATAGTTGTTAGTTTACAGGAATTATACCTGCAGAGAATAGGCAGGGTCATGCCTCCCATGAGGCCAGATAATGCGGCTGTCGTAGGGCACCACTCAAGGAGGCAACGTGGAGGATGGCACTGTAGCTGGAGCACCCATGGGACACTTTGTCCACAGAGCGGTATCACTGGATACCACCCGAAGTGTTCATTTTCATGACTGGGGAGGACGGTGGGTTGGAAATGTCGGGGTCAGGTGTGGGCATCAATAATGGTTGCCTCAGGAGGCAATTTACCTAGGCATGTTGCTGTATAGAGGGTGCACAAAAAAGCCTAACAGGGTTATTCACTTGGCTGCCAAAATAGTAAAATTAAAGAAGAAATTAAAGATATTTTAAAAAGATTTTAAAAAAATAAGCAAAAAAATAAAAAACAATTGGGTGGGGCTAGCAGTGACAGCCAAAAGTGGGGGGTTTATTTTCTTAAGTAACATCTCTGAATGTAAACAGAAATCTCCATAATGAGGACACAAAAGATCAGCATTTCTCAATCTTGTATAAGTCATGGCACTCTTTAAAAGTATGAAAAATCTTGAGGCACCCCAGTCTACATTAGGAGCCCCCTTCACAGCAGAGCCCTCCCCTTTTACATTACATCCCCCCTTTCACATCATCACCTTCCCTTTACATCAGGTGCCCCCCTTTACATTAAGAGGTTACTTTAGATCAAGAGTTCACTCCTTTCACGTTAGAATCCCCCCCTCACACTGGGCTCCTATCATTTAAAAAAAATCAATTGGCATAGCTGTGTGTGCCTCCACCCAGCCATTTCATCCATTCACAGATCCATTCACTGCAAGCTCCAACTACCACCACAGCAGATGGACTTATAGTTTGCAAGGGAGTACAAGTGCAATGCAGTTCATCCATACTTCCTCCTGTCCCTTTAGCCGAAAGCCTGTAACTTAGTATGGAAAGGGACAAGAGGTAAAGTCTGCAAGAGCCAGAGCATTGCACCTGGGATCTGCTGATCGCGATTGCAATGCTTTAGTGTCTCCAATGCAAAAACAAAAATAAATGTGCATTTTTTCTTTTATGAACACAAGTGAGCATTTCTTTTTTCTTTTTTTTGCCTTCATTTGTATTCAACAGATCAAAGAGGAGCAAATAATGGACATTCAATATTAGAGTTTAGATAAACTCATAGCTATTGCAGGCTGCAAGCCTGACTCCAAAAATACCCTTTTTCATTGCAAAGCGCATCTAGTTTTCTCCAAATATGTCATTTTATCATTCCAGTTCATAATGCCCAACTGTGAACTTTTGTAAGCACAATCGCTGACAGAATGGTGGGGTTTTGCTACAGCCCAGTTTTCAGTGTGTCCTACTTCTCTAAATAACCCTGACAGTGTATTACCATAATGCCATGTCATTTACTGTTTCACTGTAAACTCAAAAATGACACAGAAACAACCAAATATATAAATATTACTTTGTAAACAAAAAATCCTTGCCACTGCTTTTGTGTCAAATGACTGGGAAATTTTGCTGAGGGATAATTACCATAGTGCCAGGTTTGAATTCACACCAGTGCTGCCAGGCAGAAATTGAATATTCCTTGCTGTAACTTAAACTGCAAGAGAATGATTGATCAGTAACAAAATGCAATCGGGGCACAAAAAATGATGTGTCTTTGACAGTATACTTTTATTGCAGAAATAAGTAACACATTGATTCACATGAAGCAAACTTTTTATTTTAAATTACTAAATGTGACCTTGTCACATATATACGATATTTCTAAAATCCCTAAGGTGGGTATTGCTGTCATAATCATAATAGAACATTTAACAAGATGTTTGTGTGGCATATCTGAACCTTTGCTCTATGGTCAGTCCTGGATTAAAGTATAACTGCAGGCAAAACTTTATTTGTTGTTTAATTTGGATAGCATGGTGAGGGTTTAGAACCCTTGTTAGGTTTTTATTGCCATCTCTGCCCCCGTTAGAGAGATCCATAGAGGGGAATTTATCAAAACTGGAGTAGCTGTGCATGGCAACCAATCAGCTTCTCTCTACAGTTTGTTCAATTACAATTTTGTCTGCTCCAGTTTTGATCAATTCCCTTAATTCTGTCTAATTGTCCTGATCACCAATATCTCAAGGAATGGAAGTGAGGGTTAATCAAAAATTTGGGTTGCCAGCAAAACAGGGATAGAGGGGAAATCTTCTAAGAAGATCTTCTACGAATCTTCTAAGAGTGAATATCACACACATTGGAGAGATATTCTCTCACCTCTAAAAAGAAAAAAGAAAGAAGTCTCTCAAGAAAAATTATTTTGTCAACCCCCCAGGGAACCCAGTGCACACCGCACTTGGTCCCATTTAAATTTGTGCAGGAGTTACTGAGCAGCGCTGATGGACAGTCCGTCCCTTTCCACCACCGCTATCCAACAACGTTGAACGAGGAAGATGGCAGGTCTGATTTACACCACATAGGAGAGGTAGCATGACAGGCAATTCACACTTCCAGACTAGATATCTTCAGCTCTGCTGTCCAGCCCTGTGCCAATTATTAAGGGGATAGGTAGTGGAGTAGTAACTATTGATGTTTACAACAACACAAGCTGACATTAACTCTCCTCTAAATATCTGGCGGATGGTCTGCACTCAGTATTTCTTGTTACTTCAAAGAAGCTGTAAGAGGATCTCAGAAATGGCACAGGACTGGATGGCACAGCTAAAGTTGTTCTGTCTGGCAACTATCAGAAGAGGATAGGTTAGGAGTTGTGCATGCTCTTCTGTGTCCACTGTTACACCCAGAGAAAATGGCAGAGGAGACAGAGGGCTTCAGAATGAAGATGGGGAGGTGAATTCAGTACTGACTGCAACTCCCCCTTAGGAGTGTCCCTAAACATAATATTTTATTTGAAAAACCCTACACAGATTTGAACTGGACCAAGTGTGATGTGCACTGGGTCCACTGGGTTCCCTAGAGTAAGTGGGGGTGAGGGGGGTTAACAAGTATTTGTATCTTCTGTCAAGACTTCATATTCAAGCTACAAAGTAGGACTGGCATCTAAGCAGCCAACCTTTATGTATAATGATCAGAGTTTGAGAGTTTGGGGTAGATTTACTAAAGGCAAATTGGCTGTTCACTTTGGAAGGGAATTTCTACTTTGCAGGAGAAGTTTCCCTTGGTGAATTATTTGCAAAGAATACCGAATCACATGCAAGGAGTTAAAACAAACAAAAAAAAAGAACAAAACAGCATGCACATGCTTAGGGTGATGTAAATCAGCAGAGCTTTGCCTCATTGCCATTAGTAAATCAATTCAGTTGCTACCACTGGTCATTTCTTATAGTATAGAAGCTGTTTTTGCTATGAATTTAAGATGAGCAGCCTACAGCAGTGTCTGCTGGCTCAGAAACAACGTTGATTTCATAGATATGTTCATGTTGACAGATTCAACGTCTGTACAAAATTAATGAAAAATTAAGGAGCTATTGTTTGTGATGTGTGTGGGAGAGATTGGATGTGGTTGGATGACAACATTGTCATTGGTTTTATTTCACTATGGGAAGCTATTTTTGAGTAAAAGGGGTTTTTAGTCATGTGTCCTTGAGTTCATTTTTCATTAAAAGGATTAGTCCAATAGTCCATTTATTTTTCATTTTCCCCCTTCACCTTTAGTACATTTATAACTAGACATATCTGCTGGTGTTTCTATGCAAGTGTTATTAGACATGTGCGATTCGTTTTGGTACAATTTTGAATTTGGACGAATTGACGTTATTCTGAGATTTGGTTATATCCGAATCTCCAAATAACAATACTAACAAATCCCAAAGAAATTATAATGAAAATTCATGGTCATTCGTTTCATTCGGATGTTGAGATTTGTTTTTTGAACGTGGTTGGAAAAACATAATACCATGCGAATCTTCGTATCATCCGAATCCCGAGCCAAAGTTGAATTTCGGACAACTTGTCTACTACCTATTAATAGCCAGTCTTCAGAAATAACAAATTGTATGTGATAAGGAACAACAGACCATCCAAAATTACGATTTGATTTGGCAAAATGAATAGCTAATTTTGCTGAAATAACAAATCATTACAAAAACGAATCCTTCTAACGTGTTGAATATGACGAAACTAAATTATTTTCTTGACGAATAGAAATTAAACAAAGCAAATTATTTTGCTGTCACACATGCCTTAGTGTTATGCACTGACTAATATTCCACTCTACGTGAGAGTTTTTCTTATTATTGTATTTGGTTAGTAGATTAAAAGTTTGTGTCTGGTTTTGGCCAAGTTGTTGCCTTATTTAGTATCTGTGAGACATGCAGGATGCTGGTGTAGATCAGAGGTCTAATCTTTGGTCCAAAATTGGGTTCTACAATCCATTTTGAAGTCTCCAGATTTCAAAGAAGTGTGAAATATTGTCAACATCTCTGTCTTTCAAAAACAGGTAAGCATAAATCATTTGTAATTTCCTGTTCATAATTCATTAGGGTTGTTTTTTTTAGTAGCAGTGGAGCCAAGGGCTCACATGGGAACATAAGAAAAAAATCCCTGCTGCTGAGGATGAAGAGAAAAGCTGTCTTTTGGGGATCACTTGTACTGAGCTGTAGATGTACATATACAGATACAAAGAGATGTAATAAAGATCTAATTGTTCCTCCCTGTAAAATTAGAAGCTTTTACTACCTACATGTTTTTAATTTATCCTCTGACTATTTCATAATGAGTGTCAGCTTTGTATAAATCCAATGTAATTACTGTACCCAATATTAAAACCTTACTTTGTATGCGTTTCTGTGTCCTTTCTAGGAAACTCCCCCAAAAAACACACAAAAAGATCTAACCATACACACCAAAACATGAAAGAAAACAAAAAGTGGGGCAGGATTTACATTTTTATATGCTTATTTAACTTAAAAACAACTATGTGGTCTGTCTTTTATAAATGTCTATGACATTTGACTGAATTGTAAATCATTTATTTTAATCAATACTACTTTAGATTTTCAATTCAATGGTGCGGAACCACCCTGTGGTGACTTGTAGGCCAGCGTGTTAGTCAAGTTTTTCCAGCCCACTACTGTACTTGATGGCATTAGAAATCAAAGTAGACAATTATCCATAATAAACATAGTTAGTTAGTAATCCTCTAATAACGAGGTGTTTAATGTACCAGAGTAGTCTGTTTGAAAAGCTAGGCCTTGGATAATTAGCTCTATTGTCTTTTAAGAGTGTTTTAAGCAAATCCATTAACTGTTTATTAAAATGTTCCGCTTACAAACTAGTGAGGCATAGAATTCAAGGTATTGAAAGAAATCAAACGATAGATTTACTTGTATCTAATCTAATAAAATGCTGTTACATAAAATACTAATGAGCTTAATAGAAATAAAGTATTAATTACTAAACATTCTTAGTATTCTGGATTAGCATTAGGGATTTTGTAGTGCTGAATTGGGGGTTTAGTTGCCCAGATTTTGTATGTTCTCTACATGTTATCAGGGGTTTCTTCCCATACTCTGAATGTATTCTGGCACCTCGACCTAAACCCTTGGTTCTTTGGGGGCAGTGGACATAATGGAAATCTATGCATTCTGTACATCTGACAATAATCATCTAAGCATGGGAATATATGGAGGCGTCATCTGACTATGTATATCAGGTATATTTTGGCCATAAACAGGGTGTGGTCACATAACTGTTTCTTATTCAAAACATACACACATACAGAAGGGCAGCTCACACATAAACCACAGGTAGCTCACACATAAACCACAGGTGGTGGCTTATTTTAGTGGAATTAATAAAGGTCTCACCAGGATTAATTAAATCATGTCATATTTGTGAATACCCAGAATTACTGCAGGAAGTTTAATGGCACAATTTAAGTGAATAAAATTATTTGTGAATTGTGCCTTTTTTTTGTTTGGGGGGCTGAAAGCAGAGCATTCAGTGACCATTTTTTCTTCAAGCTGCATTGTTTGAAAGAAAAGTGTGCACCTAAACCACCTCACATTACATCACTTACATTTACCACACCCCCATATAGATAACAAATTTATATGTTAGCCATACACTAGTTAAGTCTATTATCCCTTATTAAATCTGTCCTGATGCTGGCCAATTTTACATTGCTGTATTATAGCATTTTTTATATCTTAATTAGAGCTTTAGAATAATTGGCCAGTGGTAGGACAGTTTTGGATCAGCAAGAACAGGATGCTACTGATGCTGTATGTAAGCCAAGCTGACAGTAAAATAAAAATATAATTCCATAGCCAAGTGTGCACTGTCACTGTGATTGTCTATGAAATTTGTAATGTTCTGTAACGAGTACAGCTTTAAGGCATCCCCAAGCATGTTATTTGAAGGATTTATGTATTTTCAATGTTGTCCTTGAAGCTACCCTCTCCCCACTGTATTTTATCGTACATTTTTTCTTGCATTGATACATGTCCCTCGTGGCAGTACTCAGCTATCTATGCCTTTGTTGACAGTAGATCACCTGTTATCCCTAAACATGTCCAGAATGTACAACATGATTCCCCCCCCCCCCCTTTCCTT